>NC_064767.1:12956536-12974036 GCF_011397635.1 Epinephelus fuscoguttatus
AGGAAACGTGGCGGGACAGCAACGAAAGTTAAAGCAACGGAAGTTCCCATAAGAGTGTAAAACCAAACCCTGTTCTTTTTTCACTAAACCCAACCATGTGCAAGTGTTGGCAAAATGTAACCACGTGGGTTTGTTGTTTAAGGAAAAAAAAGTCAATTTGCGTTTATTTTGAAAGAGACTATATGTAAACGTTAAATTTCCTGTGAAAACAGAAGTGTATTTTGAAAGAAGACAATGCATGAACAGGCAGAACTTGACACAGTGTCCCAGAAGGTCAATAACCAACGCACCCAGGGTACCTTTAATGTCATATGTGGATGTGGAAAGTCCATCACCAAATGTCAATATGTGACGAGGTCGGAGTTAGAATGTGTTGGAAATGAATAAAATGCCGAGGCCTACTGTATCTTTTTTAAAAGAATTTATTTTTTCACACCCTTTAACATGAGGAAGGCCTCACAACCCCCTGTGAAGCTTTGGCGACCCCTAGTGGGGGTTTGGACCTCTAGGTTGGGAACCAATGCCCTCTGAGGCCACGCTGAAGTCACGCACTTTTTCAGCTATACCCAGCTGGTAAGACAAACTCAAACTAATGTGCATGCATGTTGGTCTCTTTACGCAGCGCTGTATGGAGCCTCATCTTCAGCTCACAAATTATAAGGAGGAGCAGTTTGCAGGACATGACTGACAGCTACATGTCTATCAAAATATTAGAACTGAAAATTCAGTAAATTTCATGTCAAAACAGTGTTCTGAAAGATTACTTAAAAGTCTGTCTTAATCCCTTAAATACAGTAAGTTTATGGTTAAAATCATCTTATTCCTCTTAGTGTGGTCTGTGCATATGTGAACATTTTCACAATAATGAGATGTATGAGACAGACCCATGTGAGGCCTGTGCTTTATCAGTGTGATAAATACAGTATACATATCGATATCTCTGCGTTAGTATAAACACAGAGTTGAAGACCTGAATATACACATTATTTTACACATCTGGTCCCAGCTTGCAATTATTTAACCCTCCTCATTTATTCAGCCTGAACAATTTGCTCTCTCCACCAGATGTTTGATCACCTGCTCTTCCCATTTGTTGTTCAAAGCTGGATTAACCAAAGTGTTCTGAGGGCCCCAGAAGCAAAAAGTTCACCGTGTGGCAATTTGTACTAATTTAATAAATGTAATTTTGTTTAGGGAAATGTTTTTATCTTTGTATAATATTCATGACTAATTAGTGGTTAGTTTGCATTCATTTATAACTGCTTCATTATGTCTGTTTAATGTTTTATTACTTGCTGTATTTTGTAATGTTGAGACCCTGTGTTTCATTATTTTTGAGGGAAACTGTGTCAACATATTCCCAAATGAATTTGTGCTTAATCAAAGTACCACACAGGAAACATGATTAAATAATCAGCCCAGTCGCCACATCAAAATAATGGCATTGTGCATTTCTGCAAACTATAAATACATAATTTTTTTAGGTGTCATTCATAATAGGCCTATATCAACATAACTAAAGTGACGCAGTATATTAGCGGGGTTTGGGGACGGTTTATAGCGTAACATCTGGGTGAGACACCTGCCAAGCTGCAGACACAACACGTTCTCACTGCGACCTCGTCACATACATCACGTTTGGTCATGGTCTTTCCACGTCCAGGTACGCCGTGCAAGGTACCCTGGGTGCGTTGTTGACGTTCTGGGACACTGTGTCAAGTTCTGCCTGTTACATGCATTGTCTGTTTTCAAAATACACTTCTGTTTTCACAGGAAATTTATTTTTTAGATACGCGTATTGACATTTCTTTTTCCTCCAACAACAAAAACACATGGTAAGGTTTAGGAGAAAATAACAGGATTTTGCTTTAGAGTCTTACGGGACGCGGACACCGTACCCCCGGGTAAAAGTTAGTGGATGTTGGACCCATCCACCACCTCTCCCACCCGCCTGAACTTTCATTTGTCCCACAGAGTTTCCCCCTGATGCCACCTGGTGCTGCTAAAGTATTATAGCAACCATCTGTGTATCATGCCGACGTTAAAGGCTTTTTTCGTTGGTTTCTCATGCTGCAAGTCACTGCAAGCGCCGGATTTTGACTACTTCGGAGTGAGACTGTTTGAGGACTGTTTGAGACCAACAAACAAAAGCGCGTTTTTTAGGGAAGTCATTACTGTGTTTTCAGGTGCATTTTAGCCCCCTGACGTGAGTGTTTTCTCGCAACCTGTTGCTGCATTTCCTGCCAGTATAGCACCACAAAGAGTGGTTGTTTTCTACTGAAACACTGCTGCTTTCCAGTGGAATTTGTGCCCCAAAACCAGGTACGTTAAGCTAAAAAACATGGTCTTTTCTTTTCCTAACCCTAGCCAAATGGTTTATGTGCCTAATCCTAATCACAGCATTGCTGAAATGTAAAGTTCCAATGTATCCACTACATAATAACGAGCAAATGTAACGTATCTGTGGTTTGCAGAAACGTACAACGCCAACATTTTTCTGGCTAATGGGCTGACATAATATCCCAGCACAGGGATACTGTACATATTACACAAAGAGCAGAGAAACCAGGCAGCTGCAATGCCTTATCCTCATCTCTCTACTGTCTTCCTCTCTTCATGTCCCACTTTGCCTCCCTTCCTCTCTGCTCTCTCATCAGTATTTGCTCCTTCTTGTTTACATCTGTTTATACTCTATCTTTCCATCTCTCCCTAACTGCACCTCTTTCTTTCTGCTTTTCATTTATCTCCATCTCCCTCCGTTGGGCTACGCTCTTCCTCTCTGTTACACATTTTCTATTGAGCCCCCTTCTCTCGCCGCTGCTCCCTCTCCATCTCCATAGTGACGCAACGCTACCATGACGACTAAACAGGAACGAGGGAGATTGATAATTTAGCTCTTAGCGCCAGCACACATGTGGAACATGCATGGAACACCCATGGAACTCAATGTTCCTGCCCTCAACCACACACACACACACACACACACACACACACACACACACACACGCACACACACAATAACCTGGCTAAGAACAGGCAGCTATTAGGTTATATAACCTTTTGACAGTTCCCAGCTGGCTAGTAACTCCGGCTAAAGTACTGGATCATTCTCTATATACGCACATATTGTATATATACACACACTCACAGACACACACACACAGACACGCATACACGTTGTCCTGAAAGTACATTTTACAAGTAGCAGGAGCAGCAGCAGAGCTATCCTGCGGTATCTGAAACTACAAAAGCAAAAATCATGTATGACTGTTTCACACTAACGATGCAAAGCTACCGGAGAACACTGTGTCCAGCTCATCTGTGCTATAATATAAACAAATCAATAACATCAGCAATATCAATAACAGCTGCTGACCAGTGGTTCAGAGCCAATAGAAAGTCGTGTCAGGACAGGAAATGTAACATCTCGCTGCTTTGACCAAACCTTAAACAAGATCGTGCGTGTTTAGACTGGATGCAAAGAGAATTTCAGAGGTGGTGCTAAAGCGTAAAGTCAGTGGATGGAAGCAAGAAAAAGCAGGTTTGCTGAATGTGGTTGCTAAGCAGGAAAAAGACGTATTCACATAAGTTAAAAATGCTTCAAATTAAGAGTGCAAAGTTTGGAGTGCCAACATATTCGATTTGTGTCCACCTGACAACCATTTCTTAATACTCTGTCCTGCAGCTTTCTAATGAATGTAGGTACACATGGCGTAGTTATTATAAGTGCTGGGCAAAATAGGCTCATTTCCTGCTCAAACAGGCTGCAAGTGGAGGAAAAAATGTGCAGCTGTCTGAAGTATAATATGTGCTCTTTGGTCAGAGAGCTGCTGGACACAACTCTGTTTCCAAGAAATTACATATGCATTCCCTTAACCCTTTGAACTCTGGGATATAAATGGTCCTCTAGTGTCTGCACTGGTTTTGCTTATTGTGATGTCATTTCTTGGAGTATGGTCAAATGCTTCATATCTCTAAGATCTATGGAACCTAAGCTAAAAGGTTATGTAAGTCAATGAATTACAATGACTGATAACTGTATTGAAAATGAGCCATGTTTTTTCTTCAGATTTTACAAAATAAAAATACTAAAATATGGAAGCTCGTGCACACCTAGGAGAAAAGTGCCCATGGGTGAAGAAAAGGGATTTCACACACACTGTCCTGTTACTTGCAATAAACTTTTTTAGATAAAATTTTGACCTTCATCAGGTGAGGAGAAAAAAACAAAGAAAACTATATAGATAACACCGACCAAGATGAGGCTAATCAGAGGCCATGAGCTGAGAGCAATCAGTCCCTCAGTCTGTGTGCATTTAAGATAATAAAAGGCACCTCCCACCTTCAACTATAATCATCGTCAGCAATAACTGTATAAATATACACTGAATCATATAATGTTAAAAACAATACATACAAAAACAGTAATCACATTTTTTTTTACATTATATTAATTTATGTATATATTTATGCAATTATGCTGATGATGATGATGATTATATTTGCCATGGGAGGTGCCTTCTATTAGGCTAAACACACACCGACCGTGGGACTGATCGCTGTGTCAGCTGTTTATCTAACAAAGCTTATTGCAAGTAACAGGACAGTGTGTGGAACTTCCTTTTTCTTTGGCTATGCACAAAATTAAGACACAAAACAGAGCAATCCAAAGGATTTTTAAATGTAGAAATATAAAGACACTATTTCTTGGTTCTCTATTAGTTAAGTGAACTTTGTACATTATTTCATTTTTGAGATAGTGAAAGAGAGTGAAAAGGCACACCTTGTTCCTCCTTAGCTTTCTGCTGCAGAAAGAACGAATGGTCTATATATATACAAGATCATACAAACAATGATCTCCTGCGGCCTCCTGGGGAAGTTTTGCATTTGCACAGAGCATAAGGATAAGTAACGTAACGTAAGGTAAAGACATGATGACAGTGAATTATTTTATTTTATTCTATTTTGTATTACTCTAATTGTTTGATTTGATTTTCCACAGTGCAATACATTGCCAACTTTGCTTATCTGCTTCAGTGATGACATGGTATCTTTATTTCATTTTTTTTTTGGTTCTTAGTATTTTCTAAAATTGCCATCAACCATGTGAAGCACTTTGTTTTGAAAAGCGCTTTATAAATAAAGTTTGTTGTTGTTGTTGTTGTTGTTAAATCTTTCTGCTGCAAAAGGAATGAATGTTCTAGCTGTTAGGGTTTTTGTTTGAAATCAATACATAAAAGATCACGCAAACACCAATCTCCCATGGCCACCTACGGAAGGTCTGTTTTAAAAGGGTTAAAATGATACTGCACCCAAAAATGAAAATTCAGCCATTCCAAACAACTTTTTATGTCGAGGCTTCAGGACACTTGGATCACTACGGACGAGCAGTATGGAGATATTTTGTGGCTTCAATTATGTGTTTTTGGATGTTTGAATCTGCGGCGCCCTAAGCCTCCATTAGATGGAGTTGTGTTGCTACCCCCAGGGTAGCAACACAACTCCACCAGGTGTTGTTGAACACACCATTGAAATGTTCTCACATAATTATCTGCTCTTACAAAACAGCAACATTAATACACTTGGTCTGATGCTAAAAAGTCAAATGACTTAACTAATATTTCCCCGATGTTACGATCCTTCACCAAAGTGCTTCTGTCGCCTACATCTGACCACATGCAGGGCTCAGGACGTGAATCCTTCTCTCTGGTGTCTACGTCCTGCTCTTTGTACCTCCACCACCCACACCAGCCACCTTCTTATGACTTCTGTGTGGTACAAAAACTAAACCCTACCTCACTGGGGAAAAAAAGTCGCCTTTGAAGATCACTCAGGCAGCAATTACATTCCCAAACAGAATGCAATTGGCAGTAAACTAGTAGCACAGAGACATAGTTTGTAGGACACAAGGTCGCTGAATAAAAGCTTTGATTTCAGCTTTGAAATCCTCCACCCATACACTGCCTTTGCAGAAACCAACAGGTATAAGGTGCAAATGCTTTAAGAGTGAGTGCACATTCAGTATTTTGTGTTAGAAATGAGGACTTAGCGGTGTCAACTAGCTTGACCAAACATCTTTACAGTCACTGCATCAGTTGTTCCAACCATGACTACAAAAACACTCCAAAGAAAATTCCTACATGCACCTTAAAGACTACAGCACTGCCCGCAGCATTTAAATCCTGCAGTGTTCTTTAGCTAAGAAAATGTTTCCAGGAATGCCTTTTACAATACTCAGTTGAGTGTTTAAATTTTATTGGAGTATTTGTTATGTAAGTATGTGGGTGTGAAATCACTCAGGCTGTCTTGTTTTGGAGAAATGTGTCAGTGAGAAACCTTGTCTGTTTTATTTTATACTCTGTGCTGAAAAGAGACTTATTTATTTGAGATATATGTGTTCGGCATGCGGGTTTACAGCCTAAAAACACACATTATAGTATCTCTTTCTCCTCTGTGGTTTAAAATAGAGTGTTAGAGTATGTGAGAGGGGGAGGGAGGGGAAATAAAAGAGAAGAGAGTGTGTGTGTGAGTGTGTGTATTTGTACTTGAATGCAAATTACCTACACGTTAAAGACTGAACAACCACTGCAACCTGAAGCTGTGAAACCACTGGAGAACTATGAATATAACAACTATAATGGAAGATCATTAAAATGCTAATGTGGTCTAAACAAGCTACTCCTGCTGGTGAATAATAGATGAACCTAAAAATACATTGTTGGGTAAAAACACACCCTCCGCCTTAATTAACTGAGAATATAACAGCCATGGTCCCCTTCAAACATGCATAACATGCAACACACACACTACGGGGAGTGTCCATACTCTAATGTCTTTGATAAAGGATACAGTCCCGACCAACTGGAACTCCGAATAGTTGTCACACTTCCAGCTGCTGAACCAATGGCAGCGCGAGTCCTTCATGTAGGTGAACATTCCTGAAAAACAGATTTAGGTTGAGCACAATTCTGGTGGTTTATAAACCAATAAAGCCTGGATGAATAAGAGATAGATGGATTGACAAGGGAGGGAGGGGAGGAAGGAAGGAGACAAGGATGAAAGGAAAAACTGGGTGAAGATGGGTGAAAAGATGGAAAGACAGAAGATGTAACAAGGAAGGAAGCAAGACAGAAAGAGGAATGAATACACTGCTCAAAAGAAGTTAAGGGAACACTTACAACACACATCAGATTTTGACAAACACATTATTCAAGTTGTAAATCTTCACTGATGTACATTGTAAAATTAGTTGAGAACAATATGATGTAACAACGGTCAGTGGAAACCAAAATCATCAACCCACTGAGGGCTGGATTCAAAATCACACTGAAAGTCAAAGTGCAAAATTGAGAACACAGGCTGATCCAACTGATCCACAGACAAATGGTGTCCTGGGGGATTTCCTCTCAGACCGCGTGGTGGTGTCAGAAGCACCACTACATAACGTCCCATAGGTGCTCACTGGATTTAGGTCAGAGGGCCAGTCAATGGCATCAATGCCTTCATCATCCAGGAACTGCCTACACACTCTGGCCACATGAGGCCGGGCATTGTCCTGCACCAGGAGGAACCCAGGGCCCGCTGCACCAGGAGGAACCCAGGGCCCACTGCACCAGGAGGAACCCAGGGCCCGCTGCACCAGGAGGAACCCAGGGCCCGCTGCACCAGGAGGAACCCAGGGCCCGCTGCACCAGGAGGAACCCAGGGCCCGCTGCACCAGGAGGAACCCAGGGCCCGCTGCACCAGGAGGAACCCAGGGCCCGCTGCACCAGGAGGAACCTAGGGCCAGCCACACCAGGAGGAACCCAGGGCCCGCTGCACCAGGAGGAACCCAGGGCCCGCTGCACCAGGAGGAACCCAGGGCCCACTGCACCAGGGGGAACCCAGGGCCCGCTGCACCAGGAGGAACCCAGGGCTCCCTGCACCAGGAGGAACCCAGGGCCCGCTGCACCAGGAGGAACCCAGGGCCCGCTGCACCAGGAGGCACCCAGGGCCCACCGCACCAGGAGGAACCCAGGGCCCGCTGCACCAGTGTAAGGTCTGACAATCGCTCTGAGGATTTCATCCCAGTACCTAACAGCAGTCAGGGTACTGGGTACATTTGTTTTGTATTTGGGAATTGCTAAAATCTGCAATTTGTGTTAGATTTTATTTATTTTTTATAAATATTGTGTACAGAATCTGAATCTTCCTCTGAATTATTATTGTCCTTCGCAGTCAGGGTGTCTGCGTGATCTGAGTTGTTTATTATTTTTCACTGCTGTGCAGCACATCACTTTTCAACACTGACTGTCAGAGCGATAAACAGGACGATGAGCAGGTAGTTAAACAGAATAAACTCCACAAGATTGTGAAGCGCTGAAGCTTTTCCAGCTCCGACTGAGAGAAACAGCAGCAGTCTGTTCTGAGCTGAGACACACATCTGGACCACTCACATCTCTGAACACCAGAAACTGACACCGCTTCACGCATAAAAGAGCCTGTGTGTGTGTGTGTGTGTGTGTACACCTGCCTATGTGCAGCTGAGTGTGGGCTTCTGTATGTGTATGTGTGTGAGGCAGAGTCGGGGCTTTCCCTGTGCTGCTAATGAGGGGAACACAGCTTTCATTGAGTGTGTTGCTTTGGGCCGACGTCCCCTGGCACCAAAAACACAGACGACCGCGGAAAGATGGAAAGACGATGGAAAGAACAACTCGACCAGAGGAGAGAGAGAGAGAGAGAGAGACATACAGATAGAAAGTAAGAGAGAGAGGGAGAGGAGAAGAGGCAGATGCAGACAGACGTGTATTTTTTATGCAGATTCCAATGTACTGAACTGAATGTACTGAATTCAAACAGTGAATCTTGGAGGAAATTCTAGATCAATATTGCACAAAGGTTTCTGTCCTGACGTGACGTGAGACTGTGTCTTGTGGTTAAAGGAAATATTGGAGCAACAGTAATGGAAACACTTGTTGAATGAAAAGAAAGGAGAAAGTTCAGTTTCAGAAATGTTTGACTAATATTTCATTTAAGTTCACTTTGGATTCTGGATTGAAATAATGTCTGTTAACCACCGAATCCTCACCGCCTGTGCAGTGTGACTCCACTGCTTGTATGGACATTAGCTGGTGCCTCTGATTGTTGCTAAACAAGACTGTCGAGAACGACACCATCAGTTTCAAGTCCCCCAAACAGACATGTTTAAGTGGGAGACCACACTGTTTTTTTTTTTTTTTTAACATCTCCAGTGGACAGTAAATGGGATCATTCCCTAACCTTGACCTCATGTTCATTATCGTATTATTATCATTATTGCAACCATGACAATGAAACTTTCCTAACCTCATCAAAGAAATTTCTGTAACCCAAACCATAATCTTTGACTAAATTTAAACCAGACCTTCAAAGGGCTGTATGTAACTCCAAAGAACGATAATAGATTGTTGATTCTTATTCATAGAGCAACACAGTCTCATTCCAAGGTTGTCAGATACCAGTTCTTTGGGTTTATGGTTCAGTCTGACCAACCCAAAGTGTCAGTATTTGACAACCTGGGAATGAGACTCAACAATCTGTTTGTCCACAGTTACATTCAGCACCTTTGAAGGTCCTGTAGTGTCATCTAGCAGTATATTGCAGACTGTAACCAACTGAAACAAATTTGTGGGACAGGGACAGCCGACGCAAAAACGTCCGTCATAGGCTACTGTACACCAACATGGTGGCCTCTGTAGAAGGAAGATATAGGCCAAGATCACACAGAAAGTGTTTTAGCAGCTGGAGGCGACTTTTTGTAATCGTTTTAAATGAGAATGAAGCTTTTTGCTTGGGGCTTTCACGTTGTGACATGCCTGGTGTTTCTGAGCTCTAGGCACCTGGTGTTTTTGCCAGAGTGTTCTGAACTCCCTGAGCTGAAAAAACGTCAACTCAGAGCGGAAAAGCGCCTCATATCATACATTTTTTTGTCATTTCTTTTCCCCATTGTCCAATTGGATGATTTGAGAGGCGGGCCTTCTGTGGTGGTCACAGCAACAAGTTTACAGTTGGTAAACAATGGAGGAGAAACTGGTGTCAGCGGTTGCTGGATACCCAGAGCTATACGGCCTGACGATAGACAGCAGGTTGTCAAACTGCCCCTGAGTCATCCTAAAATATGCCTGGAAATAGTCATCATGGAGGAGAAGCTCCTGGACCAACTGGTGGTACTCCCCATGATCCACCTTCTTTTTTATCCGTTTCTCTGCTGACAGCCTCTCACCCTCAACCAGAGCTACAGCAAGTACCCTCTGCCTCAACATTTTAGGAACTAGATATGAATTTAAAAAAATAAATAAATAAATAAATAAAGGGTAGATTGATTACACGGGAAGGTTAGTGTAAGGACATGATGGGGTGGTTGCCTGGCAACAATAAAAAGGTGCATCAAGCATTTTTTTTGGGTGTTTTTTTTACTAGTAGCATTCAATTTTTAAAAAAAAGTCAGTGTGATGCGCCTCACGTTTTGCATTCAGTGCGCTCGGGGCCATTTCCTATACACTGGACCTTTAAACAGAGTGCTGTCACATCATAAACTGATTTATAGAACAATTTTTTGTAACAGTTTCGGAAAGCAAGAACTTCTACTGTATGTGTTGCTCTAGCTGACATGAAAGAAACATTTTATTTCTTCATTTTTTCCTCACAGAGGTTGGTTTTGGTCCTCAGAATAATACCAGCATTGTCATTTTAAAAGGTAATGTTTAGGTGTAAGTGTGGCTGTGCAACCAGGATGAAATGGATTTAAGTGGTGGCCCAGAGTGAAGCAAAGAAAGTATCAAAACTTCCAAAGGAACTCAACCAGCTGCTGCAGCATGATGATGATGATGATGATGATCCAATTTTACACCACTGAACAATCTTACACTACTTCAGGCAGATCTTTGGAGGAGGTGATACTGCAACATAAAGTATTACATTACATGATTTATTGGAAATAACAGTTGTTTGGAACATGCTGAACATATGCAGTAGATGAAGAAAAAGTGGATTGTGCTTCGGAGAAATTTGAGAATATTCCATAAAAGTTTTGATGCTTTTTCTGACATTTGTTTCAGAGCCACTTTCCAACATAACAGGAGACAAATTTGATAATCGAAAAATATATTTTTGGTGGACTGTTCCTTTAAAATGGCAGGATTAGAGAGGATTAAAGATAAAAGACTTTTTTTTTTTACAGGATGAAAGAAGAAGTGAGGAAGTGAAAGAGACAAGGACGCACAAACAAAGTGACACAGAGATATGGAGATAATTAGAGTCAGGCAGTCGGTAAAGACAGGAGAGTAAACTGAAAAGAGAAACAGACGAAGAGAAGAGGACAACCATAACACACGCTGCTCCAGTTTGTTGCTGATTTTCCAAAACCAACAGTGACTGCCTCTCTCAGCCATCTGACAGTTATTGCTGCTGCAGCTCCACTGACCTGAAAACTCACTGAGCTCGTCCGCTGAGACCTCCATCTAATAAAAATTTACTTTCCGTTTTTATCCAATAAAATTTTCTTTTGGCTTCTTTTCAATAAAGTATGGCTTCACTTTCCATTGACTTTGCATCAAACTGGATTTCCCTCCAGATTCTCAGCATTATCTTTTGTTCCCTGTTGACAGACCTCAGCTTTTCCATTTGCTTTATTCACACTGGGTTGAGTCATAAACTATATATACTACGGACATGTTTCAATGTGCAATCATGTCGCCATGTGTGCCGCACTGTACACATACTTATGGCCCACACTTACCCACATCCCAGACTTTAATTTCTTTGAACTGGCAGTGTGTCTCACCGTAGTCTGTGTGGAAGATCTGTCGCACCAGCAGCAGGAACCACTCCTTCGTCAGGCCGCCCATGTCCAGCCCCGCCTCCCCGACAAACGTCACCCGCAGCTTCTTCTTCAGGTCACACCGCTTCCTCGTCAACTGTGGAGGGAGACGGACAAACAGATGAGTTTCATTTAGACTTAAAAACATACAGTATTCCTAAACTTCTGCAGACCGAACAACTTCACAAAGACAGAACTGTGTGGACACTTGGGCTGAATCTCACTTCCTGAAGAAACTAACATTTAACATCAGTTACATTTAGGGTTCACATGAGATTTACAGTTCGGTTTAGGTTACACTGAGCATTTGAGGTCGACACATGAATGTAGAACATTAAAGGCTCATCCTCACAACTGGTTCTGTATCTTCACCGCTCCCTCCGCATTCCCACACCACAAATTTGCCTGTTTTTCTCTCATTATAAAACACACTGCAAAAAATATATTTTTGTTTGTCATCAAAACCTCATAAGGCCCTAAAGATTTCCAGTTAGTGAGATGAATTCCTTCTTTCTTCATTATCTTTCCTTAGTGCAGTACACTACTTGCAGGCAAATATATGCAGAAATGCTCCAGTTAAACTGCAAGTGATGGTATTTTGTTTAGTCATTAATGATTCTGGCACTGGACCAAAAGATACGTGCAAACCTATGTGTGGTCACCAAGGCCCTT
The DNA here is from genome assembly GCF_011397635.1 of Epinephelus fuscoguttatus. Lineage (NCBI taxonomy): Eukaryota > Metazoa > Chordata > Actinopteri > Perciformes > Serranidae > Epinephelus > Epinephelus fuscoguttatus. The sequence goes on from NC_064767.1 coordinate 12,969,045, forward strand.
ACAGTCACAGAGCCCTTAAAAGCCACGTGACCCTGAGGGCCAAACATGTTAACTGATTGCTTGTTTTGGGAGGTGAGTTTGAAATGAAATAGAAAAACATATGCTTATGCTGTAGAGGTATAAAACAACCATGGAAACATTTCACTGGAATATTGGAACAATGGAATAACACCTGTGCACATGCACTTATGTTCGCCTCCCGGGTGTCCTCATACATAAAATAATAAAATCTCTGCAGAGGAAACACAACTCTTCCTCTCCAGCTAGTTAATTATTTTCTTATGAGTAGTTTGGATTAAAAACATCTTTAACAGGTGTGACAAGAGTGTGTGTGTGTGTGTGTGTGTGTGTGTCCTTACCTCATCCAGTGAGTCGCTGAGGAGCTGTGCTCGTCGTACTTTAATGTTGAGGAACAGAAGGTTCATGTCCACTCTCTGCCTGCGAGAAACTTTACTGACCAGGCTTTGCTGTGAAACACACACACAATTAAAATGTGTAGACATGCATTTGCATCCGTGTTACTGTATGTCTTTGCAGGAGCTTGTATTTAGAAAGTAAGGTCACTTAAAGTTAAAGGAACAGCGTGGGAGATTTAGGGGCATTTAGTGGCATCTAGTGGTGAGGACTGCAGACTGCAACCAGCTGAAACTCTTCCCAGCTAGAATTTCTTCAGTGTTCATTGTGTAGGAGGTGTTAACTACGAGCGGAATTATCCACAGAGGTCTCTTCCTCTCCAAAACAAACGGCACAGGTGATTATTACCGGTAAAAACACTGAATAAATCAGTTTCAGGTACAAATCAGTGTTTTTCCTATGCTGTTTAGCATGTCACAGATGGGCCACTAGCCCAGCACCTGTTAATGTGTGCTTATTTTTTTCCTTCATAATTCGAGTTTCAGATGTTCAAGAGGATTTTACAGTGAGCCGAATTATCCACAGAGGTCTCTTCCTCTCTAAAACAAACAGACCTGGTGATTTAAACCAGTAAACACTGAATAAAGCTGTTTCACGTTTAAAAAAATATCACTGTTTTTCCAACACTCTTGTAAAAGACGGGCTGCTAACTACAGTGGCCAATGCAAACAAGTGGAAATGTGAATGTCTCAATCTAAAGCCAGTGTCTGGTTTGTCTGTTCTGGGCTACTGCAGAAACACAGCCGTGCAACATGGTGATCTCCAGAGACGAGGACTCACTCCCTATATAGATGTAAACGGCTCACCTTGAGGTAACGAAAACACAATGATTCTTATTTTTACGTGGTTACACACTAAAGAAAACATACTTATTTTATCATATTCCATTTTTGCCAATATATCCACCTAAATCCAACACACTGGACCTTTAAGGCTGGGATTTGATTTAAATTAGGGTTAGGGTAAAGGCTCGCATATATTATTTAAATGTAAAACAAAAGTAAAACAAAGCAAAGATGACCACATATGTTTTTGTGTGAGTGTGCGTGTGTGTGTCTCTCACCCTGGCTTGACTGATCATCTGTTGCTCAGAGTCTTTCTGGATGATGGCTTTCTTCACTACCGTTGAAAGGATGAAGGGAAACTGACAGAAGGAAAACCTGACAAAGGCCATAAAGAAACATGAAAAGTTAATAACCCTGAAAACTTAATTTTTAATGTTTTGCTACCAGCAGTTAAAACTATCTATGTGGACAATTCATTCTTGAACAGCTCTTGAGTGTTTCTAAAATCAGTCTTTACCTGAATAAGCAGGCTGTGACATCTACACCCCCGAGCCCAACATGAGAAGAATCCCCAGCCAGGGACTTTTAGAGTCCAATCGTTTGAACTGTAAACTCTCCATTTCTTTTATCAGACGTTAACGAGCTGTGACGCAGCGTGAAACAGTCTTCACGGCTTCTGGAAGCGCTTCCACAATTGTGGATAAACTGCAGCTGTGGGAACTTTACTTGGTCTCTGCTCAGGGAGAGATACTGCGTCTGACTTGCAGGAATCTTCAGAAGGAGCTAACATCAGTCTTGGTCATGGGTAGTGAGTCAAGTTAGTGTGTTGTCACATCTGTTAGCATTTCTGGTCCCTATTAGCAGGCGAGACCCGAGACACTTTCCCTGGGAAAAATCTCTGCTCGCCATCTATTCCACTGCTCCAACATTTCATATCCATGTCTTATTTACCAGACGTCAGTCAGTGTTGCTGAGTTTCCATGAACGTTACACAAAAGCAACAAATCTATTGAACAGCGCTGAAGACACGCAGGGATACACTTTTCAATCAAAAAATCAAACTTTATTTCTGTCAACGACACATGATTAGGTTTTAGTTTAGGAGACATGAGAGTTATTCTGGACACATTTAGTCATTTAAAAGTCAGCAGACGGAAAAACTAATCAGTCCAATGGTTGAAATGGACAGACAAGGAGACAGACAGGTATCTGACCAGTGCTGCCCGCTCTTTTTCAATCAGAATACCTACCACTAGCTCCAGATGTTGCTACGAGAGTCGAGAGAGGTTGGAAAAAGATATACGTTTCTTCCCTGTTCCAAAACCCAAATCAAACCCTGAAAAGTGTAGGGTTAGCTAGCTAGCTACTGAAGATATAGCCTACTGAATGTATACACATGCTGCTTTTGCTTTTTAATGATTATAACAGTGAAACAAAGACCGACCCTGCTGTACAGGAACCAGTGAAGGGAAGCAGGGAAACTTTGCTGATATTCAACCAGCTATGTGTCATCGCAGTGTGTGCTGATGAACGACTTTCCCCGGAGATCCCTTCCTGGTCCAGGTGCTGGCAGCAGCACGGGGGCGAAGCCAAACACCATTCATCTGCACACACTGTGATGCCACACAGCTGGTTCAATATCAGCAAAGTTTCCCTTTATATTCATTGTCTTGTGTGGCGATCAGCAGTGATGTGGTGGTTCACTTTTACACTGTGATCTGTAGCCTATAGTTCGGCTTTAGCTTCTAACTATCTTTGTCTTTTTAACCTGTTGTTGCTGCTGAGTCAGTTTGACATCCTGGATATATCCTTCAAACACAGACTGTAGACCCCTCTGTCTGCTTCTCTCTGGAATCACTCTTTCATTTTTCCACAAATATGATAATATTTCTTCAGTTAGTTACTTCATGCTTACTGTGACAGCTTGTCGGACCATCAGAAAGGGGCGGGGCTTAGCAAAAGGTCAATTACTCTGAGCAGCATTCATGGGAATGAATAACAATATATTCTCTCCACTTTTCTGATGGTCTGAATAAGTTGCTAAATCTGGCGAGAAAGTTGCCAAGTTGTATCTGACCTATTAGAGTTGCCGTAGCTCTGCCAGGTCCTGTACTCCTCCATGAAGTCTATGTGCTCCAGAGTGATGTTGTAGAAGTCCGTGAATGGCATGATGGGAGTAGAGGAGACACTGTTGGCTGCATCTGAGGAGAGGGAAGGAGAGTCAAATGTGACATGTGAGCTGTTGTACGTACAATAAATATACAGTGAGTTCTTAACGTGATGTGAATATGCATGTGTGTGTTTGTGTGTGTGTGTGACTCACTGAACAGGCCGAGGACTTTGGTAGCAGAAGGAATCCACCAGGAGCACTTGGCCAGAGGAGGAAGTTCGTCTGGTTCTGCAGGAAACAGACGGGTGGAGATGAACTGCAGGAGGCGCTCTACCAGCTGCCTGAAACGCCTCGCCGACAGCCTGACACACACACACACACACACACCACACACACAGAGTTAATAATGGTTAACATCAGCAGCTTGGCAGAGTCAAAACTGCACAAACTGCACATTGATATTTTTGTCAACACTACCCTTAAAATACACACAAAATAGACACTTACACTTCAAGAGAGAAAAATAGTAACAGTTGGATGGAGAATTTGGGTTTTTGGATCGCAGGGGAGCTAAATGGAACTTGTAATTTAAAGCAGCTCGCTTGTAAATCATCCCCACATACAGGATGCATTCTTCGGGCCGAGAGAGACACACAGAAGCTGGCTTACATTTGTAATTGTAGGCTGTGTGTCAACTTTTAAAAGCTACGGCATTTGATAAAACAGGATGGAAGTGGATGTTTTTTTTGAGACAAAAAATAGCATGATAAATATAGATAGTGCTGTTAATTTGTTAATCATATTATTCCTATCTTTTGTAAGTTATAATGCAGAGTTAGTGCATATCATGCTTAATAGAAAATTCCAATCTGATTTATCTGACTGGACACCAATGTAAAAATCCATCCATCCATTCATTTTCGTCTGCTTATCTGAGCCTGGGTCGTGGGGGCAGCGGGCAAAGCAAAGCACCCCGGACGCCCCTCTCCCCTACAACGCTTTCCAGCTCCTCCTGGGGGACCCCAAGGTGTTCTCAGACTAGATGAGATATGTAATCCCTCCAGCATGTTCTGGGTCTGCCCTGGGGCCTCCTACCAGTTGGACATCTCTAACAGGAGGGAGGCATCCTGATCAGATGCCCGAACCACCTCAACTGACCCCTTTCGACACGAAGGAGCAGTGGCTCTACTCCGAGCTCCCTCTGGATGTCAGAGCTCTTTAACCTATCTCTAAGGCTGAGCTCATCCACCACATGGAGGAAACTTATTTCCGCTGTGGTCTCTACACTGGCTTCCTGTGGCTCAGAGAATAGACTTTAAAGCAGCTCTGCTTGTGTACAAGTCTCTCCACGGCCTAGCACCAAAGTACATCTCTGACATGTTAGTGCCATATGAACCATCTCGGACTCTGAGGACCTCAGGGACCGGCCTCCTGCTGGTGCCCAGAGTCAAGACTAAACATGGGGAATCAGGATTCCAGTTTTATGCAGCTAAAATCTGGAACAGTCTTTCTGAAGATGTGAGACAGGCCTCTACTCTGACAATGTTCAAATCTAGGCTCAAAATAGCTCTATTTCACTGTGCATATGATTGAAAGGATCTTATCTGCACTCTTCTCTTTTCAAGTTCATTTTATAATGATTATTTATGTTTTTATTTTGTATTGTGATTTTAATGCATTTTC
>NC_064767.1:15416536-15599036 GCF_011397635.1 Epinephelus fuscoguttatus
CTGGGAGAATGGCTCCAGCAGATTCCAGGTACAACATCTGAGGTCTCTGTCCAGAAGAGTGCAGTCCTAGAAACTGCTAAGATACTACAAAGAACCCTCAAACTCCCAGGCCTCTGGTTGAGAACCCAAGCTTGAGGAAGACACACCACGACACACACCACCTATGTGTATTAAGATTATACTGTATCTAAGATAAGATAAGATGATCCTTTCTTTGTCCCACAGCAGGGAAATTTGCAACATTACAGCAGCAAAGGGAAAGTGCAAGCAGGAAGCATCGGTAGAAAAAAATCCCAACAAAGTAATATATAAATACGAGCAAATGGCATAGAAACACAAAGTAATATAATAATGAAGCATCAAAAAAGAGGCAGAATGTTATAAAGAGAGTTTATATTATTGACTGATGGAAGAGTAGATGAACTTTGATTGGTGTGAAAAATGGAAACTGTTTGCTTGCTTGCATTGAAGGTGGTGAAAAAGAAACAACTTTAGGTATTTAGTGTGTGTGTGTATATATATATACATGCATATGTCCACATATATTTCACAAATGCATGTGTTCCCCTCTCTAGTGTAGACTAATGAAAACATATAATTTTCAAAAGCTGCACAATACATCATCATCTTCTCTCAGCGCCAGCGAGCTTTAAATTACACAGCATGAACAACTGTAATAATGGTAGCCTACAATTTAGTATTTAGATCAACATCAGCATTAATTAAGAACAGACGCGATTCTTGTAAATGAGGAGTTCCCCCCACCCCCTAACACAGAAATACATTGTATCTACCTATTATAAGTATGCCGAATTATCCATTAGCAGTTCCTGTTTAAAATGTATGCATGGGTGTACAGACAGCTCTCAATGAAAGGCTTTTACGCTGAAGAAAACTTAAAAATGTGAGGTTTTTCAAGGGAGTTCTGGACTTGGCTGTTAGGAGCGTCTTTTTTCTGTGGCTTGCGGATAGTCATCTGAGATAAGGTTGTCGTCGGAAAGTGTAAGCAACTCAAATCTAAAAATATGTGTCTCATGTCTCTGTGTTGATATTTGTTTGAGTTATGACTGTGAGAAGGAGCGCGAGTGCGATTTTTAACGCTAATTGTGGCACCTGTGCGCACCTGTCCATTTCACCTCACGCAGTGTCTTTGCCGCAAATGGAAGAATTCAGCCTTCAGGCCTTTTGCCAGAACGCCCTTACTGGCAGAAATCTTTTATTTTAAGCCAAAGAACAATATTTTTTCCTTAAACCTAACAGAGAAAGAGCTTTCTGGCAGACAGCCCTGGATGCAAACTGGACCCAGCAGCATCTTTTCCTCACGCCCACGCACACACCCTCTGTCTTACTCTCTATCGATCAGCCTTTTTACCTTGATCTTCAATGTCCAGGTTCTTGATCATCCACTGTACAATATCAGAACCTGTAATGAGAGAAGGCACATTAATATGAATCGCTGACATACTGTATTTAATATATTCACAGTGTGCTGAAATATCTTCTTGCATGTAGATGCAAATGAAAGGGAAAACAATGACACTCTTAACCCTGCCCACCGCCCCTCATCATCACAGTGCATACCAATTCCTCTGCCTTGCACCATGTGGGTGGGTAATAGACCATCCATTACCAAATTTTCTTCTCTGACACCCTCTCCAAGCCATCTCTCTTTGGCTGCAGTCCATTAATATAAATGACCAGAGAGGTAGAATGGCATAATGAAGCATCCATTGTGTACAGTAACAACACAATTTGTCTGACTCAGTCACAGCACAGACACTGCAGTTGCAATTGTTTGGTTTAATAAGTCAATGCATCACATCAGACATTTCAAACTGTCACAAATAAAAACTAAGATGTAAACAGGTCAGACTGCGGCGTGGAGAGAGGAGAGGAGAAGTGCATTTAAATAAAACCGAGCAGAAGACAAGACACAACACTGTTTGTTATAAAAAACACGATGCAATCATCAAACTATTTCGAGTAAAGGTCCGGAGTTGACTTGTATATCACTTGTTCTTGTTTGAACATCAAACTTTTCATATGCTGCGTGTCATTTTGCAATTCATCCTCTACATCTGAGAGTACAACTGAATCATTTTTCACATCTCAGAAAAACATAACAGCATCCTCTGCCCCCCGGGCATTTTCACACCCCGCCACAACATGTGACTTTGGCACTTTGGCTAAATATATATTTTCCAAGCTATTATTACTGTCTGTCATGCTGACAGGTGAAGGTATGTTGAGGAGAAGAGAGCCACAGAAGGCAGAAAAAAAGGTGTGAAACGGAGACATGAGGGAATTCATGCAGTGAGACAGTCAGTCCCTGTGGCTGTCTCTCTGTCCATCAAACTATCATTCTGTCTGTCTGCGTTTTGTCTTCACCGCGCCCACTTTGCTTTTCGGCGCCCCCATAACCAGATGAGATTTTCCATGGATTAACATCATTAATACAACCCCATTTTCACACTATCAAAGTTGACCCACTTTCTAAGAGAGAGCTTAAATGAGATGTGTAAGGTAATCCTCTAACAAGGATGTTTTCCGAATTGATTAATATCATGCCCATAGATTGGGCTGTGCATGTGTGTGTGGGGGTGCCAGCATGCATCTGAATGTGACAATAATGCAGAGCGATAAGCAACGGCATCAAAAATGAATGATCCCAGCGATGGCAAATATTGGATAACTGCTGCAGTTAAAAGTACAGCAAAAGGCAACGTGTGCAGCTGGGAATTAATACTCAAGCATCACAAGTACAAATGAAGTACGAGGGAAAGCAACAACAATATTTAGAGGCATTAAAAATCAAATTAGCAGAACCATAATGAGTTGAAGACAAAAATAATGCAGGCAGAAGTTGTTTCAAAAAAGCTAGGCTCAGTGCGCAGAAGAGAATTAAAGGAGAAAATGTGAAATATACTGTAAATGGTCCATGCAAATTTTGTAAAAAAGACGGACCTCTCCTCAGCATTAATGAGAGAGCAGCAGAGTTGTTTCTAAGCAATAGGCCTAGGTCTGTTGTTCAGTTTAAGGAATGAAGGACACCCAACACATACAGTATCTATACCTATAGGGCCTAACAGTTCAAGTGTGTTATTTATACTCCCAACAATATGTGGCTGACATATACAAGCACGAGCCCCTGTGTAATTACAAGGTTTATGACATTTAATGACACATTTTCTGACCCGGCTCACCAGCTAAATAAGGAAGTGTTATTATGAAACCTACACTGAGGATGGGATCTACATAGACACTGCATTTATGTCAGCACTACAGTCATTTGAGAGCAGGTGCTGTTACTGCAACAAATAAATAAATTGGCAAGTGGAAAAATCTTTGTATTTTATGAAAAATCCATGCTGCAGAAAGTGGTGCAGAGCACAAACACGCTGCTGGTTACATCCTCCACTGTTGTGCTTACAGCTTGGCTGCTGCTCCAGTGAACACAAGTGGCAGTTTTACAGAGGGGAAGCTACAGAGGGACTGTGTCCTTGCTGCAGCCTTAGAAACTGCCAGGGGACTCGTGTTTTGGTGTGGGTGGCATGAAGTCTGAGCATTACACTCTTGGAGAAAAATTCTGATCCACTTGAGAACATTGACACTGCTTCTGCTCCACAGTGATGCCATCTTAAAAACTAGTGCATGCATTTTGACAGAAATATATAGTAATGCGTGTGATGATGACATGTGCATGAAGTCTAGGCCCTAAGTATAGTACTATAGTTAGGTAATACAAGCCATCTGTTGCAGTTCTGTCATGTTCCCACAGACGTAGCCAGTGTAGCTGTTTGCCAGCTGAATTGATTGTATAATATCTGACGGAAGACGGGACAGAGATGGATCTGGGCTGATGTGGCTTGGCTGGATGTGAAATCATTAATCAATACAACCTCCCGCTGTTTTAAACAAAGACAAACACACAAACACTGCGCAGCAGACTTGGCATGAAAAAGGAAACCATCGACAAAAAAAGAACTGAGCATCAGCTGCCCTTTATACGCCTGAAGCATTTGCCGTTGTTTCAACGTCACTCACGCTTAAATTAGCTATTTAAATTTATCTGTGTCTATATGTTGGTGCTCGCTGCCAGCCTTTCATCCGTGTCAGAAAGGACCTGGACATGTCACCGGTTGTGACAAGCCGAGCGTGGCTCTTTTAGTTAGCAGTGATGGTGACCAGTGGTGAGGCTGGCAGGAGCAAGCAGTTATGGGAAAATCTGAGCAGTGCTGTATTGGATTATTAATGCATCAGTAGACTTTTATAAATCCTTAATAATTTATCAAGATTTTGATACTGTTGCACTGTAAAGCTCCAACATTTATGAGCTGATACAGGCTTTTAAAGGTCCAGTGTGTGGGGTTCAGTGGCATCGAGCAGTAGGGCTGGGGGAAATGATCGATTCAGTAGTGTGGACGTGGACAATTGGGCATCGATTCACAAATATCAATAATCGATTATCTAAATGTCCTTTAAAATCATGATGTTGATGGAACGAAAGAGGCGGAACACGAGAGCAGTGTGTGCAGCACATGGACAGTCTGCAGTGCAAGCAAACTAGAGTTAACTTGAAATTCATCTTCACAAAAGGCAGTGGTTCCGAGCTTGTTTTAATTAACGTCTATACAATTGCATTTGCGTGGTGAATGTGAAGTATATTGTGAATACTTTTTAGGCCACCACCCAGAGACAAACTTAACAGAGCGGAGCAGTAATGTTAACAAATTAGACTGGCTGACAGCACACTGCAGCATTAGCCAACTTAAAACACCTCTGTGAAGAAGAAAGAAAGTCTCTGCTCAGTCTGTTTCCCCTCAAAAACACTTTTGCAGTGTCCGCTCAGTCAGCGGTGTTAGGTAGTAACGATGGGCCCCAGTGAACACTATTATAACGGGCCCTTGTGTGCCCTAGTTACTTGTTATGAAACACACACACAGAGTTTTTGGCATATATGTGTTTTACCAACAGTGTTTCTTTTTTTTTTTTTTTCTTTTTTTTTTGTTTTGTTTTGTTTTGTTTTTTTTTTAGATATTTTTTGAGAGGGGGGAATGACATGCAGCAAACGGACCCGAACCCGGGCCACTGCTGCAACAGCCCTGTACATGGGGCGCCCACTCTACCCACTAAGCCACCGATGCCCCCCAACATTGTTTCTTACTGCCGCTTTTATGTTATATCTGCTTGAAGATTTGAACAGCGTGTTAGTGTTGAGAGATTTTGCACTTACACTAGCTGCTGTAAATCGTATTGTCTCGTTACATGACTGAACAGAGACTTGATACTGGACGACATTAACATACATATCACCCAGCAATCATCATTACGTATCTGTATATGACAAAAACTACAAAAGAAAATAGGAAATTATTCTTTTAACTTTTTTTTTTTATAGCTTTTGTTAAAGAAAACCATGGAGGTGGGTTTGCCTTTTTGAGGGCAAAAAAATGACACCAGTTTTATTTAACGTGAGTTCTTTGAACAGTTTATGTGTTATGTGTATGTGTCTGTTTCATTCATAATTATTAAAACTGCTTGTTCTGTCTGTTATATTCTCATGTTTAAGAGAAAAATACTATTTGTATTAGAATAGATTTGACATCCCAGAGTTTTCGCCTTCAAGTGTCAAACTGAAAATCATTTGGCACAGTTAATGTCAAACATCCAAGTGAAGTAGCAAAAATCATGTTTGAGTGGAGGGGGACTTTAACCTTTTTGAGATATCGTGGCAAAAGCTGTAAATGAGCAGCTGATGATATACTTGTTTTTTTATCACTTCTTGTGTGCTAATAAAATTCAAATTCAAACTCAGGCATATTTCCTGTTGGCAATTGGGTCCCTCCACCCCACGGGCCCCAGTGCAACTGCACTGCCTGCACTGTCGCTATTTACACCCCTGCGCTCAGTATCTTGGCTTTTCCTGGAGCTAAGGGTGCAGCAGAGGTGCTGTTCTCCATTACTGGAGATGTTAAAACAACCCAGCGGAGCATGCCGCCTCCCCCTTATTTTGTTATTGTTAAGCAGGCAGGAAACCGTAAGATGCTTTCATAATTTAATTTATTAATTAATTGAGTTAACTTTTGAAATAAAAAAGGCTGCTAACCATTTATTATTTAACAGTTTGTGAAATGCATACACAAATATCCCACAGAAGATTAGTGTGTGCAGCCGCAGATGGACACTCTGACTGGCACTCCCTGGTTTAAAACACTGGGTATGGAAGCATTTTGGTTATGAGGTTAAAGGGTAAAGCCACATTGTGTGCAAGTTAATTCATCTGCTAATTTAAGTTTGGATCACTACAAATACAGTGTGCTAGGTTTTAAGTATCAAGTCACACAGTGAGAAAAAAAAAATCATGTATAGAAATATGAATCGTTGTCCTCTGAATTACAATGGAATCGTGAGGTGCCCGGAGATTCCCGTCCCAGTCTAGCAGTCAGGTTGCAGAGCTGAAACTTCTTCTGTGAGCCAAGCATGTAGGAGAACAACAGTGGCTGATGCCAAAATGCAAATAGCCCTGTCTAGAACCACTGGTATGAATAATGTGGGCTACTGTAGAAACAACATGGTGGACTCCGTGGAAGGGGACCTGCATCTTACATAGAAATAAACTCGGGGATTCTTATTTTCATATAATTATAGACTAGAGGAAACAAAGTTATGAATATTATGTACCATTTCTGCCAAGAGATGCCCCTAAATCCCACACACTGGACCTTTAATTTGTTACTGTCATACTGTAGGTTTTCTACTGTAAGTCTATATTAAAGCATATAATGCACGACAGTGATGAAGGCCTCACTCCTCTTAGTTTTTCAATGTAGTGTTGAACTTGAATAATCTCTTATGGAGTATCACTCCAGCATGGATTCTTATCTATTAGGTTGCGCAGCTCGAAAATCCAATATGATCCTCTTGACATTCTGGCACTGCTGGTGTGAAATGCAAAACGGACACTCTCTAAATACTTTCAGTGTTTTGTTTGGCCAGAACAGAGAAGTACTAGTCGGGTGCTTAGTGGGCGGGAGCCAAGTGGAGGAGAGGAAGAGGAGGGAGGAGAGGAGAAGAGCGCAACAGAGCAGAGAGATAAAAGCCTTACCTGAAAAAACACTGGGGATCTTGGTTAGAAAACTTTTCACTGTTCGGATGGGGATGCCATTTTTCTCGTCCTGCATGCGTGCTATTACTTCCTCCATCTGGACAACACAGGGACAGAGGGGGAGAGCAGTGTGGAGGAGGGAGAGAGAACAAGAGAGTTTTTTCATCAACTTGCATTAGTAAGTGGAGGTTGTGCATGAGTAAGACAGAGAGAGGTAAACAGAACAGGTTCCAGTATGGTTCAATCATGACTCCAGGGGACAGAGAGTGAGACGAGGAAGTTGGTGACTAACAATCACTGCCATCAGATTTCTGCCTCTCCTCTGACAAATCTCTCTGATTTGTGTCATTTGTCGCATAAAAACCTCCAGTAAAGCTGCACTTATTGAATTCTGCAACTGCTATTGAATTTTGGCAATTTGGCAGTCGAGCAATGAAGTTTCTTGTCATGATCCATCACAGTATGTTTATGTCCCGAAACAGCCACACTTCCAAACTTTGCAGAGCGGAGAAGAAAAATTCATAACGTCACTCAAAAGACACAAATGTTTTGTCTTCAGCGTTGACTGAGTCACACAGTTGAACCGAAAGCCGCACAGAGGGATGACATGCACAGGCAAATAGACACACATGACAACAAGCAAACATTCGCGCACGCCTCTGAGACAGAAATGTACTGGGAGTTGTCTCAAGGGCCTGGCCGGGCAACACAAGGCTGACGATGTTTCCAAGAACACACAGAAGGGAGCAAAGCAGAGAGTAGAGCATGGCCCGGATACGTCAGTCAGATCAGGGGCCAAAAGATCTCCCCAAACTCCCCCCTTGGTGTAAAAATATCCACATGGAAAATATATACACAGAGTTCAACGACCTGGCAACACATCAATATTTACTACACAAACAGGTGCACCTTGACAAACATGCAGAATGTGTTGCTTCATATCCCTCCACCTGCAAAAGATTTTCTGTACTAAGAGGTATTCACGGGGGATGGTCAATTTCCTGTGTTTTTTCAGTTGTATTGATTCTGTTGAGGTTTGATTTCTAACAGACAAATACCGCAACCAGTTGATGATAGAATTATTACTGAAAGATTACTCTAAAAAAAGGCAGGCATGGGCATGACGTCTCAGGTTTAATTGATTACAGTGTGATTTCTAAATATTTGAATCAAAGAAATTCAGTTTTCTGACTGAGTCCAGTACAAAAATTTTAGCCATGATGGATTATTATTTCCAAACTGTAAAAAACACTTGTATTCTGGCTGTGTTGCTCAATTAGACAACCCCTGTGTATATAAAAAGGAATTAAAAAGCATGCCCAAATTACAGGTGGCATACTTGACAATAGTGGACAAGCTGCCAGGATTTATTTGGAACATGCTGATGGAAATAAAAGCTTCTTAGAATTCATTCAGATTGATTGAGGTGCAGAAAATTGTGTGACATCCATCACTAAACATCCAACACATGCTTTAAGACAAAGGAACCATTTTCACTGGCTTTGAGAAGAAGATTTAGCTATCTTGACTATCTTTTGTATGAAATTGCTATTTGTTCAAAAAATGATACCCCAAAGACAACATGTAAAGTGAAAAAAACAGGGAACCCAAGATAGATCCCTGGGGAACACCAAATGATGGGGGGTCGAGGAGATCCAAGATAACACAGGAACCTTTAATGAGATATAGTAAGAGCAGAACTACTCAAGAACTGAATTCCTAATTGCAGCTCAATTTTCTCCATGAATCATCTGCTCAAACATGTCAAATAATGAGCACAGATCAACACAGATTAAAATTTGATGAAATCTAAAACAAGGCTTTTTTTCTGTTGTCAAATACTACAGTGCTTATATGCTTATTTTGCGTTATTATCACCAATTCTAGTGCCATTTTTCATGTTTTGTAATGTTATTTATTGATGTAATGGCATTTTTGGTTTAAAATGTTTCCATTTTATTACATATATTAGTATAAACAATTGTAACTTAGTGTTTCTGTACATTAAGTTGTGACTATGACTATGCACTGGACTGAAGTGTTATGTTGTTCTCACAGGTCTGACCTCATGGATCATCCCTCTAAGTATTGTTGCCTCGCCATCTTTTTGCAACACACACGACTTATCAGCAAAGCTCATCTGTGAAAGGTAACACAATTTGTTCTATTTGTTTTGTGTGGTTAAAAAATAATTTCTGTAGCTGTTTTGTTGAGAGAGGAACACTTCTGATGAAAAAGCTGGGTTTGATATGTAAATCTGTGATGACTTGGGTTTGGCAGTTCATGAGCTAGTACTGTAGCTTTGTGTTATAATGAAAGCTTGTAGCTAGTCAAATACCCTGGAGCTACAAATCATCCCAGTTAGGGATTGGAGCCTAATTGACAATGATGGAGCACAGGCAAATACTGTAACTAAAGAGCTGCTGGAGGACAATGGAGGCCCAGCAAGACTGAGAGAGGGAGAAATGAAAAGAAAGAGGGGAAAAAAACATCAAAAATACACATTTTCAGATTATTTCAGTCTGTTTTGGTAATCTCTTTCTCCCACAGATGTAGTGCATGAGGCAGGTCAGTAGATCTGCCTCTACAAAATCTTTCCTTGGAGGTTCAGCAGTGTGAATCAGGTGGGCGCTTATGGCACTATAAAATTAGAGTTCTGAAAACAACTTAAATTTCTCCCACAAATATCAAGACCTCGGTGAAAAAAATCAATCCTAACTGCTTCTGGCTATCCTCCTTGAATCTCTGCTTCCATTCTGTTGTTTATTGGAGGATTTTTCTTATTCCCACACATAACTGATGTCTGGATGGTCCCTACTGATACCAATGTAACACCAATGTTACAATTCCTTCACCAGCAGGAGTCTTAATAGACCACAATGCACTGCAGCAACAAAGATAGGTTTCATTTAAACCAAGAGACATTGCTATAAACATATGCTGTGTTTCATGTTGGGTACTTGTGTACTTATACTTTATATTTTAAGTGCATAAGTGGGTTCACACTGAGAAGTATGGCAAAATGCAGTACACTAGAGAACCCAGAGGGTGTGCTCATAACATCAAAAAGTTGAGTCACTGATCGCCGTATTGCCTGCGTAGGGAAAAGGACTGACTACGCAGTGAACTCTAAAGCATTGTACAAATATACATGTGTATGTTTCACTATCGCTATACTGTTGTTGGATAATGATCAGTTTTGTTTATTGTGTTAATTCTGTTGCAATTTGGTAGAGCAAACGATAACATTAATGTTAATTTTAGCTTGCTAGTTAGTTCACAGCGGCACATTATATCATCAGGCATTGACGTTACATGTGTGGTGGCGTAAGTTATATGATCTGTGGGAGTAAGTTACCTTGGGTGTTGATGCATGTTAAATTGTTGTCTTCACTGTATGAGATTTTAGTATTAGATTTGTGCTCAGATGCTAAAATAGCAGATGAAATTTTCATTTTTAATAGAACAAATAAATAGATACAGAAGAAGTCAAGTGAGCAAACAAGCAGATTTAGCAGCCATATATTTTTGAGAGTGACAATCTTTCATCAGATGTTGTGTTGATGCTCCGCCAGGTTGCATTTCGCCAGGCAAAGATAGAAAAGCTATCAAATCCTCCAGTCGTCATTTACGTTAAGTGTGCACCGGCCATATTTCATTTGAGACAACACTACCCTGTCACAATTTCCGCGCTACGCAAGCAAGTACATAGTGTATACCAGTAGCTCTCAAATGGTGTGTGCCATGATGCCAATCCAGGTATGCCATGGGATTGCATGATAACCACACACTAGCCTATTATTGCAATATTCAATAAGGCCTATTCAAAAATTAATTTTTAATTGACTGTATCAGCTCTCCTGCTATCAAACTCTTGCTAAGAAATGTACTTTAATTGAATTCAATTTAAAAAACCTTCATGTGAAACCTATTTGTCGCCGTTTGCGTGTGGCAGGTATAAGTGTGTGACACATCAAAAGCCCTGACTGGCAGCCAGTGTGAGAAATGACCACGTTTAAAAGGAGAAGGCCGTGAGTGGGAAAATGGATCGCTTGATTGTACCGAGCAAATTACAACAAAGCACCAGCCAAGACGACCTACCGCCGACAGAAAGGAGATAAAAAAAATTGTAAGTAGACGGTAACACGAAAGCTACCTGTCTTCTTTTTACTTATTGTTATTGTATTATGTCATGATAAGAGTGATAACACACTTTAAAGAAGCTATTGTGCACAGAGATTAATGCAGATGTGTCTTGAGACTTTGGCTTGCCCTTTGGTGTGCCTTAGGAACCATTGGTGTATATTGGAAGTATACAGTTTGAGAAACAGCATTTGACTTTGACTACTGTGTTAATAGTCATTCAGGGATATGTAAGAAGTCGCTGAGTGAATTAAAGTGAGACAAAGCAGGTTGTAGGAAAAGAGTGAATCTCAAAGAGACTTACTATATTTGATCACGGGACAACTGAAGCTGTTGAACTTCAGAAAATGTTGACATCTAACAGTTTAAGTATCAGACAGTGAGATTTTTCTTTGGTGTTCCTCAACTAACACCAGTTAAAGTTAGAGAAGAAGGTGTGATTCTAAAAATGAAGATGTGCTTTGAATATCAGTAAGACACTCAGCCGTGCTAAAATCAAACCAAAAACCAGTCCTGTGTAAATGCATCGTTATATAATTCAGGCTTGTTAAGCTGTAGCACCTAAATCTGACGCACAGGAAAACAAAAATTAATAGTATTCATGTGGCCTCCTTTTATGCGTCGCATGCATCATCCCTTTGCTGTTTTAAACATATCCCTCTTAATTCATCCTAATTGTGTTCATCTCATTCCCCAGTAGAATAAGCGCGCCTTATAACGCCAACCCTGCCTCTGTATTTATGTGACTCTGCCTTTCTGTGAGAGTTAGCTGGCACTGTGAGACACAGAGCATATAAGGACAACAGCACCAGTGATCAATACTTCACACCCTCTCTCCTATCTCTGCAAACCCTCACCGCCTACACATGGTAAAATGCCACCAGCGTGAATATTCAGGATCTAAAGCTCTTGAAGTCAGGATGCTCTCTGGCTTCATGTTGTGAGGAAGAGAGGAAAGTCGTTTCCCTCCAGAGAGAGGGAGAGAGACAGCAAGAGTGTCTCTTTCTCTCACTCTGTCCCCCACCCATCCACCCACCCAGAGCTGTCTGACTGCGTCTCTGCAGCCTCTTAACAGATAAGAGTGAGTGTTTTGGCTGCACAGTGTGAATCATTGAATAATGATGGCACAGGACTCAGTACATATGAAGTGACTAACAAAAGCTCCGGATATAAGCACACACTGAGCTTCAGCACACGGCTCCAAGCACTTCAAAGACTATCACTGAGGGCACTCAGGGTGCAATCAGAATGTTCTGAAGCACCATTTGGAGCAAAAAAAAAAAATAAAAAAAGAGAAAGAAATTCAAACCGCGTTTGTAAATCAATGCTGGCCTCTTAGTTTTCTTTTTAGCCGTTGTTAAGTGCACCACAAGTCCCTTATTTGATGAGCTGTGTCCAAGAAAAGCGAGCCGATAAAAGGATTTTAGAAAGGTTCTATCTTGAGCACATCACAAAGGTGGGAGGTTTTTAGGAGGAAGTTTCACCAAATTTATTGTGTGTCCTCAGATAGCTCATTTGGAAGTGACCTTTATCAGTTACCCCAGCAAGACAGAAAGGAGGCTTGAATAGAGGTTGTTTGGCTGCCTTGGTGACGGTTGTGTAAGGCTGAAATGTTAAGTTAACTGCGGTAACGTCTATGCGGATCAATGTTTTAAAGGGAAAGTAATCAAGAAACAAGCTGGCACATTAATCACTATATACCGCGTCTTAATTACTGTGTGGAGGTCTGGGGTGACACCTTTACACGCAATTTATATACATTACACATATCATAAAAAAGCCATTAGAATTGTACATAACGTTGGCTATAGGGAGCACACGAACACACTGTTTTTAAGGTCATATGCATTGAAATTCAGGGACTTGGTTGAATTTAAAACAGTACAAATGGTGCACAAAGCAAGAAATAATCTACTTCTGGGTAATGTTCTCTGACAGGGAGGGTGTATATAATTAAAGATAATTTAATCTAAAAAAAAAAAAACACTGTGTTCGTACAACCTTGAAAACTATGTGTGTTTCAGTGTGTGGGGTGGATTTGTGGGATGGGTTAGATGAGGAGTTAAAGGGAAGCACAGCTATAGAGCACTTAAAAAAGATGTACGGGCAGAATATTTAGGAGGTAAGCAGACGAAGAGGGGTGATGCTGATGGGATGCTTTATTTATTTATCTGAGGTTTGTATATTTAATGTCTAAGACTGTTGTTTATGTATCTATATCAATGGTTGTAAATACATTTGGGATAGTTGTTGACAATTTACTTTTTAAATGAGACATGAATACTGAGAAGAGGATGGGAACATATAAGTGTACGCTTCTTCCTACTCCTTTTAGAGCATGCCTGTTGATGTTTTGTTTTTATTTTTTGCTCAAGATAAACACATTCATTCATAGTTTGGATCTTTTGAAATGGGGTTGCATGACGTACTTATCCGTAGTCAGTGTATTACATACAGTAGGTGGCAGTTGGCATGCGCCCAGTTTGGAGAAGCAGCAGGAGTACCACCATGGAAGTGGAAAATGTATTGCTGTGGATGGGAATGGCAACAAAATGTATTTTAGCCACCTAAAAAGTCAATAGCTGTTTAAGTGTACACTAAATTGAAAATATTTTCACCACTTTACCTTGCTGCAGACAGCCATTTCCGATGTGGAAGCGTTAATGGCTTGAGTTCCCCAACATGCTCTTGTCAATGCCCCCAGACTCCATTCTGAATACAGAATGTGCTGGTTTAAAAATGCATCAATCAATCAGGTTTTGTTGTACCTCTTTTTTTATTTAAGAAACAACGAACATGGGGTCATCATGAGTGTTACAAGGTCAAATGCTAGTACATTTTTCACTTATATCCAGGCATACCGTGTCACACCTTTTCAAAAAAAATCCATTTCTCTCAGTATTTTGTAAATGTTTCCATCTCAAGTTTTAAATCAAAGTGAGTCTTTCCATACAGCAGGCCTATATTTCATTTATAATCCCCAGCCATTCGGCCAATGTTGGGGGGTCAACTTGCAACCATTTGCGAGTTATAGCTTTCCTGCTTCTTGCCAAAAGTATCTTTAATAAATACTTATCTTTGTTTGGGACAGTTTCAGGTATTTTTCCTATGTATAATGTGACAAATGAGTAGACTAAATGCATCCCAATTATCTTATGAATCTCAGCTGCAGTCTCTTGCCAATATGGTTATATTTTCGGGCATGCCCAGACAACATGATAACGATTGGCCAGTCAGGTTCCACATTGCCTCCAACAAAGGCCCCGGCTCTGTAGGCCTCTTCGCAGTGCCGTTAGTCTGGGGGTAATAAAGAATCGCACAAGGTTTTTCCAACCAAACTCCCTCAGGGACCTTGAGTTTGCAGTAGTTGCCTGTGTCTCACATATCTGTCCAGTCCTCCTCTAATATCGAAACAAACTTTTTAGTATCTCCCATTAAGTACGCACGGTTGTGTTCGTTTATCTTAAGCTTTGAATTTTTTTTATCCAAGTAGTCCCTAGCTTGCAGGTATCTGTAGAAGTCCTGCTTTTCTAGTGCTTTTTCTGATTTGATATATCCCTTTAGCTCTGTAATTTTCCATTGGCGATGACCGAACAGAGAGATGAAATTACAGTTTTTCTCAGTGGAGTCCGGCTTCAAAAGAGCATTATAATGTGTTGAGTTCCCTGCCACAAATTGATGTTTGACGGCAGGGTAAGGTGGTAAAAATATTCTAAGTATAGCGTGCGTTTAAACTGATATTGGTTTTTCTAGGTGGCTAAAATAGGTTTTGCTGCTGCCCTCATCTATAGCATTAAATTGTTTAGCCTCCGTGTCAATACTCCTACCTGGTTCTCCAAACTGGGGGCATGCCAACTACTGTCTGTGGTATACTTAGCATAGATAAGCACTGAATACAACCCCACTTCAAAGGATCCAAACTATCCCTTCAAAGTGTTTACCATGAAAACAGGATTTTCCCAACCAGTTTCTCACAAATGTGAAGTATGCTTTTAAAAAATGGGGGTAAAAATGAATATGATTTAGGCAGGAGAATGGTTTTTGAGAGATTTAAGTTACATAGGGTTCAGTGACTGCAGTGTGGTAGTAGGCACCTTTGTTTGCTAACTGCAGCAGATGAACAGACAGCTCGAAAATACATGCTGCAAACTACTACGACCTTGACATTTGAAGTGAGCTACTACATGTGAGCCACAGAGTAGTCATTTGTTGACTGTGCCGCACAACCTACAGGTTGCATTAAATCGTTTCCTTCCATAACAAGTGATGCTCTCTGTCTCCTGTGCTGACCTAGATTTAAGTGATGGAAAGAAATCCTCAGTACTCGATGAGCTCAAACTTATTTTTCGAGCAGCTTTAATTAGATCATCATTACCTACATACGCGTTAAATCCCTTAAGACAGATGAGTGTTTATTAGAGACTGAGGGACCCATCATGATACGTTTTTAATGAAGAATGACATGAGGCCCGCTGACAAAATGTACCCGGGAAGCGTGCACCCGTTTAGCTGCGTGGTGTGAGGTGAGCTAATATAAATCTACATCTTTCTTAGCACACTTTATCAAATGCAGCTTGTCCCGTCATTCAGTTGGAAACTCATCTAGAGTTCATTTCAGTTTGTCTGTCTATGCAGATGTAGAAACCTCCCTGAATGTGCTGCTGAGGAAATTAAAAGCTCTCCTTTTCTTCTTCTCCTCCTCCCCCTCTCGCTTCTTCACCCCCCACCCTCGTTGCCTCTGCGCTGCGATGGGTGAATGTTACTGCATCAGACGTACGGGGAGAATGGTATTACCTTGACAGTGTTATCTGAGGACACGTGTGTCTACATGAGGAGAACAGATATTCCTCCCAACTCTGCATCACACAAACATGCACTCACATATCACAGAGGAACACATGCATCCACACACACAGAGCGCAGATGTTCCCATCATGAATCGACACGCAGAATACACAGCGATCAGGCACGTTGCAACCAGAGTTTATATGTATATATATACAAAGTCTGACAGACTTCAGAGATGCGCACACACACACAAGGACACACATTATGAAAGCTTATGAACCCAGAAGGTGGGGATTATTATATTTTCAAAAGCGCAGCATCAAAATAGGTGTGCAGCCCAGCTCAAGTCTGGCTGCCTACGGCGGTGCGAGAGCAGCCTGAATAGAACCTGTGGCTATATATCATGACAGCTCGACTAGATAAAACAGTCTTTGCAGTTGCTTGATCTCATTTCTTTCTGAACCGCAGTGCTTGGCTCCACGAATGAGGCAGAACCTGTGGCGGAGGCTGAGAGATGATATTTCACATTTAGTTTGCCCTCAAATACCAGCGGCGGTTTACCAAAATAAAGAATACAGCATGCACACCAGATTCAAGGTCAATAACTTTTAATAGAATCAATATTACAGCTGCTTTAATGCACAGTGAAGTGCTATGTAACCACAAACGAGGCACACATCTCTTCTAGACGGGCTGGTGCATATGGAGCAAATCCAAAAAACAGAATGTTCTTCATGCCATACTTTGGGGGATAAGCGTAGGACACAATGCAGGCAAAGCATACTGTTAGAAATGTCTCAAACAATTCCAGTGCAGTTTTTGGATGGCTACATATTATGAGCTAGATTGTTTTTGCCTGCTATCAGGTCCCCTGCTTGTCTAGACTTTACCGTCTCTATCTGTGCACAATGGTGACACATCCAAGTGGTGCTGCTCCTCCCCAGCGGTGACCTAGATTCAGGTGAGGAGGAGAAATCTCAACATTTCATGAACTCAAACACCTTTTTCAAACAGCCTTAATTAGATTATCACTTCTTATGTAAGCTTTAAATCTCTGAAGACAGACCTGTGTTTGTTTCTTCCTTCTTTGTTTCTTCCTCAACTCATAAAGAGACGTTAAACAAAGTCAGACATGTGAACTCAGGAATGTAGAGGTCACCTGCTCATTTACTACCAAACACACAGGAGATGTGCTGACCGAAGGCTTTTATACTATAATGGCCTTTGTTAGACAAGAGCACTTTGCGGGGGCATGATGGAGCTTTTATATTCACCACAAACCTTTTTTTAATCAATCACATACAGTGCGGCGGCGGCAACAAAACATCTCTAGGGATGTGAAGCTGTTGGATAACAAAACACAACGTGAAAACCCTTGCATCAATTTTAATTATTAAAGTGAAATAAATCTAAATTTATATCACCGCAGAGTGTCAGGCAGATCAATCAAGTAAAAACTGCTGAAGTAGAACATTTTAATAACCCTCCATAATCGTGCATGGATATGAGAGGGTTCACTGAAAGGCTGCATCTATAGGCTGTTATGCTGTATGTTTTATTTAGGCCAAAAATAATCTTAATGATCAATAATGAAGCCAATTGTCACAATTTACTAAGGATTATGTTAATACATGACACGCATGAGATTAAGTCCTTATTCCATGAGAGGAAATCTATATGATGACTGAGTGTATTCATTCATTACCATGAAAATATTGTGAATCCTGAATGTAACCAACACATGCAAAATAACCCAACCACCATAAAAAATGTTGGCATTGTGTGTTTCTGTAAACCACTGAAACATTACATTTGCACATTATTATGTGGTAGATACATTAAAACTTAATGTTTCAACAATACTGGGGTTTCGTTTGGTTAGATTAAGGCACAAAAAACACTTAGTTATGGTTAGAAAAAGATCATTTTTGGCTCAAAATACTAGGGGTGGGTAGTATTGTGATTATTTTTTTGTCTAAATTATTAATATTACAAATATAAATTAAACTTTAGGTAGCCTACTAAAATAATGTAATCAATAGCTTTTTCAGTCCATTAAATACATTTTAGTGACACTGCTCTTTGGCTGATGGCACTCTGTACACATACTGTTGGGACTGAGTGTGTGGGGTTGTATAGCGACAGCTCTGTGTATGGACTGTACAGATGTTGGACCTGTATGTATAAGTCTTTTGTATCTTTTAATGGCAGGTACCACATGTATCCAAGACAAATTTCCTTCGGGAAAATAAAGTCTATCTTATCTTATCTTATCTTATCTCAGTCCATAGGGACTTGGGTTGGGAACTGGAGTTCGCCTGTTCAAGTCCCCGTCCGGAACAAATATGGAGCGTGGAGTGGTAGTCAGAGAGGTGCCAGTTCACCTCCTGGGCACTGTCGAGGTGCCCTTGAGCAAGGCACTGAAACCCCCCCCACCCCAACCGCTCAGGGGCGCCTGTCATGGGCAGCCCCCTCACTCTGACATCTCTCCACTTAGTGCATGTATGTGTGCCTGTGTGTAATTGACAACGGAGTGAAAAAATTTAATGTCCGCTTGGGGATTAATACAGTATATAAAATTTAAACGAAAAAATTAACAACAATGATTTCAGCCAAAAATGGTAAACTTTAGTGGTGTTTTGGCTGATTGTTTACATGACAGTGGCATTTTGGGTGCCTGAAAACGCAACGTTTTGAAAACGGGTTCCAGAGTGCAATTTTTTGGAAACGGCAAGGTCTTTCTTTTCGCACATGCACATTACGGTTCCAGTCACTAGGCATGCGCGAGAAAGTCGACCATCACAACAACAATGGCGGACTCCTGAGCTCTGTTTGCTGGAGTAGCGTTGATAAATTCAACAGGGTGAGCAGCACAAAGTGTTGATTTGCTGTAGCAACTCCGCCTCGTCCATCCAGATAAACGTTTGTGTGGTTGCTTTTTTTTTTCTCTGTAGAAGGAAGTGCATGTGCGCAGGTGCATGTTGTTTCATTACAAAGTCGCCAACTACTGCAGCGTTTTTGGTAGTTTTTGCAGATCTGTGTGCACGCGATTGTTATCAAAATGTTGTGGTCTGAACATGGAACTTTTTTCAAAATGAAAATGAGAAACAATTCAGTTTTCAGCTGATCGACCTTTAGTATCGAGATGATATCATATTGTGGATCCTCTGGTGATTCCCACCCCAATAAAATACACAGTTTTGGGATTACAATACCTGCTTATAAAGCAGCAATGTCTCAGCAAAAAACAACCTCTTTTTGTGCCACTGTTTTTGCAGGAAATGCAGCAAAATCTTGGTTAAAAAAAAAATAAAAAATTGTGGCACTGCCCCTACACAGGTTGCTAAAAAACACCCACATTTGGTGCCTAAAAAGTCACTGGAAATGCAGCATTAACTCACAAAAAACAACCTGATTTGTTTTCTCAAACAGCGGTATGCCATGGTCTGCAGCTTGGCAGGTGTCTCGCTGAGGTCACACCCCATCCATCATCCACTCCACCTCCCAGTGACAAAGTCAGTTCATCAACTATGTCACATTGATATGATACGTGTGAGGCGTGCAAATGGAATCATGCAAACATTTTCTTCTGGCCACCTGGCTGCTTAAAATTAAAAGAGAACGTTTTTATTATTCTGCTTGAAGTCAAGTTCAGACTCTCAATCTTTAATTAAAACATTCACAGCAGATAATGCACTTGAATTCCAACCCTAATGTCATGACAACACCAACCAATTAGATATCAGATATCAGATATTAGATACCACCTGACACAATCACTGTTTGTGTCAGAGTAAAACACTTTGCCTGTCAATACTACATGTGCTGTTACAGCACCTCGACAACACACAGCTGCAATTTTGTGCATGACCGGTTTGTGTCAGATAAAACAATAAACACATTAGCTTGACTAACTGGCTAATGTTCACTGTGTTGCGTTGCCGGCTAAATACAAACAAAGTTAGTCAGACACTTGATCCTGCACCTGTGCAGCACTGCACCACTTGGACATTCAAAGTAAAATGACCCTGGCCTGCAGATAGGTGGGGGGAAGTTATTGAGCTCATGCTGACAAGGTTGTTGAATAGATGCCATGAATCCTAAGTCTCCGAGTTACCACAGCAACACCGTCTGTGACCACTATCACAAGGACATCTTTGGCAGCTCGCCATCGCTCATTCATAAAAGAGAAAGAAAGAGGGTGGTTGTGGGGGGTGGCACGATGGGGACAGAGGGTGTACCGGATGGAGACACAGAGAGACAGATAGTGTTTATAAGACACTTTGTCAGTGTAAGCTGTTGAACTAATACATTTCATGTGGTCCATAACAGTAATATTCATGTTGGTATAATTCCACAGTGTTATTTTGGGGTTATAGCGGGGTTGAGTTTTATTAGTATTCCTCCAGTATTTGTCATTTCATATTATCGCTTCCAGCAATATTAATATTATTGTAGATGTGTGATATTTAAGTTGCCCACACACGTCTTCGCCTCGGGATATTTTTAGGTCCTACCTGCTGCACAAGTGAGGAAAGAGAAGTTGGGTCTGTTTTTTGTCTTGCAGTGTTTTATTAGATTATCCTAAGATTTACTAAGGCTCCAACTAACTCTTATTTTCATCACTGATTAATCTGCCAATTACTTTGTTTGAATAATCGATCAAATTTTTGGTCTACAATAGGCTTGTGCCAGTTGGCAATCGCATCGTATATCAATGACTGTGTTCCTAAGCTGATGTTTAGGTGATTTTAACTAACTTACTATCAGAACTCTGTGCCCTACTGTGCATTAAGAGATATTCCTGGTGGAGCGCCATGTCTAGTCGCTGAGCCCGATCAATCAGCATGAGGAGTGGATTTTAAATCCTCGATTATGAACCAGTTTGCCATTTATTTTTCATAGATCTGACAACCCAGATCTCCATTCTCAGTATGCCTGCTCTGCTTATGAATATGAGTTGGACTGTGATTTAAAGATAATAATTTTAAACATAATATGATGCTGTGATATGTCGCACCAAGCACAAACACAGATGTTAAAAGTGAGCCACTGTTTGAACCTAAAAGACCATGCCAACAAGTACATGTTTTTTAAATGTTTAAATATTTTAATGAAGATTTTCATACTCATTTTTTAAACATGTCTTTTCCCACGTTTAACTGTAACACAACCCCCCACCAGTGGGGGAGCCGGTAGCAGCAGAGCAGCAGTATAAGTATTTTGGCACTGTCCTAGATGACAAGTTGAACTTTGATGTGAACATTGACAGCATCTGTAAGAAGACAGAGAAGGCAAACCCACACCTAATCTCTTTAAGGAAGTTGATAAGTTTCAGTGTAGAAAGGACAATGATGAAATTGTTCTATTCTGCCTTTATTGAGGGCGTTCTTTCTTTTAACATCGTTTGTTGGTTTGGTAATCTGAGCCTTATAAACAAAAACAAGTTGGATAAAGTGGTCAAGTTGTGTTGTAAGATCACTGGTGTTACTTTTAATAACCTACAGCACCTGTATGAAGAAAGAGTCACCTCTAAAGCTCGGTCTATTGATCTTACAGACCGTCCTTTGTCCTGTCTGCTATCGCTTATCTTAACCAACAGTGACCACTCGTTGATAGTGTGTGATACTGGATTCTGTGTGTTTGCATTGTATTGTCTGTTTTGTTGTACTCATGACTATGGTCTTTATCTCAAATTGCCTCTCGGGGACATTGAAGTTTACATTACCTTACCTCACCTCACCCCTCCTACTCCCACCACCCCCTAGCGATCGGATCACCTATCACCCAGTCCTAGTCTATGAAATGTCACAAAATTTAAATTCCCCACAGGTCAAGGTAACATCTGTAGATATTTAATTTACACTGACATAAAACAGAGGAAGCAGCAAATCCCTACATTTGAGAAACTGGACCCAGCAAATATCTGTTAAGTTTTGCTTGAACAATGATTTTAACCGTTAATCGATCATCCATATAACACCGATTGAGTTCCTGTCAATGGACTAGTCAATTAAGAGACTAAGGCTACATTCTGACTTGCGGAGCTGCCCCTTGAATGTCGGACATTCAAATTATCAGTCGAAGACCCCTCAGTTGCCTGGGATTGCTTCAAGTTGAGTCTTGTTTTTGCTAGTCAGTGTGCTGTGCAAGGGGCGGCACGGTGGTGTGGTGGTTAGCACTGTTGCCTCACGGCAAGAGGGTTGCCGGTTCGATCCCGGGTGTGGGAGCCCTTCTGTGCGGAGTTTGCATGTTCTCCCCGTGTCAGCGTGGGTTCTCTCCGGGCACTCCGGCTTCCTCCCACAGTCCAAAGACATGCAGATTGGGGACTAGGTTAATTGGTAACTCTAAATTGTCCGTAGGTGTGAATGTGAGCGTGAATGGTTGTTTGTCTCTATGTGTCAGCCCTGTGATAGTCTGGTGACCTGTCCACGGTGTACCCTGCCTCTCGCCCGATGTCAGCTGGGATAGGCTCCAGCCCCCCCACACGCGACCCTTAAGAGGATGAAGCGGTTAGAAGATGAATGAATGAATGAGTGTCAGGTACAGTCCTACAGTTTCTCAAATCAGACCTTGAAGACAGACTGTCCGCACTGTTATTGCAAGTAATCAGAGCGGTTTGTAAGACCAGACATCACCAACTTGTTTGCATGGGCTGCTGTGGTAACGACGTAGGCATCGGTAACTACATAGCCACACTGGTCACATGGCTTTTCAACGCAGAAACATGAGAAACTGAGGTCTTATTATTATTCAATCTGTTGTTCCTTATGTCGTCCATTTTAGCGCTCTGCTAGTAGCAGCATGGATCTGCTCAGCACTTCCGTCTCTCTGGATTTGACGTTGTCGTCATCCGATTTGCGTGGTCAAAGCGTCCCAACTGAGACACATCTGTAGAAATCCAACTGGAATCACATTTCAAACAACCTTCAAAAAGTGTTTCATGTCCAAACCTTCTTAAAATCAATCTGTCTGAACAAGGTCTAATTGTTTCAGCGCTATTTATCACCTGCGGTCCAGAGGGACAAGAGTATGTTAAACATAAAGCATTCGGGCTTATATAGCGGAAAAGACACCTTGGCAATAGATGGTCACGCTTGGTTTGCTTTGCTCACCTTCAATTATACATGAACTATCCTGATTTATAATCCATCCCATTTTAAATGACTTTCTCTGCCCCCGTCTTGAGTTTCATCCTTTATACTTACGCCTGCATATTTTGCATTTGCATCATCTCCTTCACACTTTCCTCCATTTATCCACCTCCTCATAGGTAACATTGAAGCTCTGAGATGGAGAACAAGAACGGACAACAGTCTGTTTCACAGCAGGCCAGGATCGCAGAACATGAGAAACAGATGCCCAGGTGACAACACTGCCTGGAGTGAAGGCAATTAATCCATCCAAACTGAAGGTTTCTTTCTATGCGCTGCGAGGCAGATTCTGCAAACTAGTGATTAGCCATTTAACAGCATCCGCAGTTTGGTGCTTGATAAGCCTTGCTTGCTGTTGCATTCATCAATACACTTCTCTGTGTACACAATCAAGCTCCATTGAGCCATCAGTCAAATGGAGCATCTGTTTCTTGGGATGTCACTTCACTGTTTCACACTCCAGGATGTTTTCTCAGTCTGCACATTTGTTCCTTCTGTCGGCTTTATTCTTCTTTTATATGTCATTTGTAATAACATCGCGTCGTTGAAGGTACAGTATAAAGAAACCTGAGGATGCGTCTCTGCCATTTGCAGCTCGTGGCTTTATCATCCCAGCAAACTGCAAAGATCTATGAATTTTTTAGATGATAATTATTCCTCCTCGATGCCTCCTCTCTCTCCTCACACCTAATATCATTAATGCGTTTTATAATGTACCAGTTGGCGGTGTACTGCTTTGTCTATTATTTCCATAATGGAGGACTGTGATGCCACTGTTGAACACTCTTGCCCGCAGCAGCAGCAGCATTATCATATGCAAGCTCAGATGGACAGTGAAGGACAGATGGCTTTCTTACTAAAGACTTTGGTTTATTTGGATGAATTCAAATGGGTGTCGTCAACCATGATGCTTCCTCAGCTTTGAAACGCTCCTCGAGGTGTGACTGAGAGCCTTTCAATGGCTTGATCTGATTTGGTCTGATTTGCTAATGGATGAAAGTGGGACTGATGTTTGCAGGCGAGCAAGAAGATCTTTGATTCCCTGTGTGGTGTTATTGACTTGAGGTTACCTGAGTGGCATGTTGTGGTGTTTTCCAGGTGCTTAAATGTAGTTTCTTTTTTTGTTTGAAGCTGAAAAGATAATGATGTGAATAATGCATTAAATTTAAACTTCATCCAATCTGCTGGAATCAAACTGGATTCTAGATTGTGCCATGCTCCCAAATCCTGCACTGTTTTCCTCCCAGTCTTTGCTGGTGCATTTCAGCATATCTTGTACCCTTTTTCCATCGTCACTCTTGGCCGTGCCGAGTCAAGCTATGCCACGCCAATTTGTGTTTCCATTGTCAGTTTGGACACGCCGTGCCATGCCGCGCCATGCCGCGCCAGAGATGGACCTTCTCTTGAGTAGGTCCAAAAGTCGGGCCGCCTGCCCTCAAGCAGGTAG
Source organism: Epinephelus fuscoguttatus (assembly GCF_011397635.1). Lineage (NCBI taxonomy): Eukaryota > Metazoa > Chordata > Actinopteri > Perciformes > Serranidae > Epinephelus > Epinephelus fuscoguttatus. The sequence continues at coordinate 15,441,174 of NC_064767.1, forward strand.
TGCTGACATCTGAGTTTTTAAAAGCTTGTGTGTTTATCTCTCAGTAGTTTTGTAGCTTCTAACTGAGGGGTCTGTCCACTGGTCCGACATCCCATTGTTCCGACCATATTAAACCCATTGTTCTGAAGTCCCGTTGTTCCGAAATCATCATGATGCCCTGTGGTTAAGGTCTGGTTAGGTTTAGGCATAAAAACCACTTGGTTAGGGTCAGGAAAAGATCATGGTGTGGGTTAAAATGAAAAATAAAGTGGCAAACACATAAGCCGTGAGCCTGCTCCGCCTCAAGCCTTTCCCAGCTGACTCAGAGCCGGTCGCAGCGCACCATCAAGGCAGAAATACGCCTGCCGGGAGCCGTTCAGCACTGAGGAGAGCTCCCCACACAACCTGGACCCCAGAGTTAACAACAGGAGGTTATGGTGTTTCATTCTCTCCTCTCTATGACACTTGTATCTTGACCAGTAGCCTACTTTTGTTGCGTTGCTGATCCTCTATGGTACACAAATGCAGTATAGCCTAGTATAATCACATATCAGAACAACGGGACGTCGGACTAATGAGAGGTCGGAACAATGCTACGGCACCCTAACTGAATCTCTGTGGTTTGGAGTTTAGTTTCTCTCCTGCGTCCTGTTTTTACTTTATATATCTGCTTTATTTTACTGTTTCATGTTCGCAATCCGGCGTAGCTCATGTCTGTCAAAACGGGGTATTGGTGTGTCACCACCACCTGTTGATGAGTTGAAAAGCCACTGGTAAGACTGTGCATTGCGTCACTGAAACCTGCAAAAGCACAGCGACTTCACACAGCAAATATCCAGGTGTGCAGAGATGAGAAAGTAGGCAGGGATTGAACTTCTCTTTCAAGCTCTCTTCTTTCATTTTTCACACAATTCCTTCTGTCACTTTTTTCCAGCCGAGCATAACACCATAGATGTGTTCAAGGAATGAATGTCTGAAAGTGTGCATGGTTATCCCGATTTGTGTGATACATCGCACCTCGCCCCTCTATATGACGGCCAGCTTTTCACCCGACCTTTTAATGTTGCTGTTTAAAAACAGGCCATAAACACTTTTGCCTTCAGACATGGTTCGATGACACGTATGAGCTCATTTTGAGCACACTTAGTCTCATAGTTCATCTCTCCTGCAATTATCCTACAGCGGCAATGCAGACCCTATTTTTTAAGGTTAAAGTATTAAAATATAGAGGTAAGAAAGTCACACTAGAGTACATCTCTTATGCTTCATTTCTGCTGCAAGATTTACGCTGAGACAGATATTATCCAGAACAGTCAACCTTTTATGATAGGTCACTCCCTTACCTCACCAACAAAGAAAGTGCTGTTGAAGATATAGAGTGGGCTATATTCTGCAGCTGTATAACATAATTCTTGCCTGTAATTTATTCCAAAATGAATTTCAGTAGATAGTCCAGGTTGAAAATCAGAAGCAAAGAACAATCAAAGCCCTGTGAGCGGTGCCTTTGTCTAACCAGGTGTAGGAGAGGTTCATGTTGATGTCAGAGTGAAAGAGAGAACTGTGGGTCATCTGTTGTGCAGCCTTTTTGATGTCTGTCTCAAGCTAATTCATCCAGAGAGCACTTTGAGCAAAGTGAAAATCTGTAGGACTTTGTCAGACTAATAATATTTGCTATATTATTCTTTTTCTCTTTCCAGGAAATGGGAGTAATTTAATTATTTCCCTATATAATAATCCTTCTCCCTGTGCACTTCCAGCTTCATTAAAAGCCTTTCATGATATACTACAAGGTTGGCAGCACATATTCTTCTCCATCATTTCCTAGCTGGAAGTCAAATAATCAAAACTCATTGGTGAAGCATTCCTGTGCACAACAACAGCAGCAGCAGCAGCAGCAGTTGCAGTTGCAGTATTGTCATCTGGTTTGATGGACAGATGGTATTATCACTATTTCATTTAGAAAGCTTTCCAGATGGTTGCCAACAGATACTTGCATCCACATTTCCCTTCTTCACAGGATTTTCATCAACTCCTACAGCTTTTTAGAGCACACAGCCTCCTTCCTCCTCACGTCCCCAGAGAATCATCGTCCCCGGCATATGGCTGCAGAAGGATGTTCAATATTTCCCCTGACTCCTCAACATCTCCCTCCCCAAGGGACAAACCCTCTACTAGAGAGAGTGAGACAAGCATTGAATCATGGATGAGAGGTAGTCAGCCAGCTATGCCTGCCCCCTGGAAAAAAACACCAGCATTTATCCTCGTTTGACATTGCTGCCGTTAATGCAGTTCTTGTTCTAAATTCGCCAGCCAGTTAGTTTCTGCCATCTCATGCTTTATGCAACCACAGCACATTTTAGAGAATCTACAGTTCTTGAGGGAAATAGTCTTCTGTTTCAATGCAGATTGAAGCTCTGTGTGATGACTTTTTCAGAGAAGAACTAACTGTGAATTTTCACCATCATAGCATTTCATTCAGGAATTGGATAGAAGAAACTTTTCTGTTTGAAACCAGACCCTTCAGAATTTCCTATTCTAATTTATGGTATATTGCCACAAATTAATAGCTTTATGATAATCAAGTCTATGTGACAAATAAAGTAAATAAACTTTATTCATTCACATTAAAGCTGAACTAATCAGTAACTAGCTGGTGAAAATTGTTGAGTATCAAGCAGCAAAAGAGCAAATCAAATGGTCCAGTGGAGTAGGTTGATTTCCACTCACTTTCGAAACGACGTCTGTGACTGTCCTCAAAACAGCATGCATTACTGTCCTAACTGCTTCTGTTAACGTTATGAAACAGTTGCCGTTATGGTATTAAAATCAGGGGTTAGGTTTAGGCAACAAAACTAGATGGTTAGGTTTAGAAAACAACATCATGGTTAAGTTTTAAATAAGTACTTTACTAAGGTAATGTCATGTACGTCACATGACAGACGTCACATATGTCACTATCCTAGTATGCTACAGATTTTAGCATACTGCCCTACGTTGTTGTTAAAAGAAGTCAACATTTACTTTGGGCCACGAACACCAGTCTCATTGGTGAAAGTCCTATGCTATAACATTGTCATCGATAATTAAATCCCAATGTCCTCAAATGAGACGATAACAAATTCCAAATGTCCTCAAACAAGTACTTCCTAATTAACATCTTAGCTTGTTACTGTTGCTAAAATTGGTCAAATTTGTTGCCATATCAAACTACAAACATCATTAATTAGATATAAACAAGTTCTAACTATAAAATGTGGTCAGATTTTGGACCTTGTCCACTTTTGTGTCGGGATCAGCTGCAGACTGACTCGGCAGGGATGGTTGTCATCTTTTTTCTTTTTTTTTTTTTTTTTTTTACATGGATTAGTGTATTTTGCTCTTACTACCACTAGAGGGCCAAAAGGTGTCCACAAATGAGGTTAACAGGTCTAAGTTAAGCAGAATGAAGTATAAGGTCAAGTAAACCCAAAATGTGATGTCCTCATATGACGACGCAGGGTCTCATGAGGATATGTCAGTTTTTGGTGAGAGCGGCCTGAAATATCAGACTAATATTCATCAGGTGTACACAAACATGGTTCCAGATATATGCAAATGTTGCTGCTGAATATGAGAATATGTTTGTTAACACGTTCACCATGTTGTCTTACAGTTACAGTTGTGGGGCTGCCCTCACGTGACCCAAAAAATCAACAAATAGTGCTATCCCTTTATCCTGAGGTATCATGTTTGGTATGTAGTGCTTTATATTTTCATATCAGTGCAGTATCAGTTGCAGTTAACAGAAATCTGAGTGATAGTAACAACAACAGCAGCAGCAGTTTAAGCAGAAGGTAGACTAGTAATATTATCAGTGGTAGTCATGTCTTTATTGATAGGCAGCAGTAACAATGGGGACAGTAAATGGTGACTATGTGGTGATTATGTGTGGGCAAAGATCTACTGTGTAACTGCCTGTGCTTTTATTTGCTGAGTAACAAATGTAATAGTGTGCTTGTTCTGATACAGGTGACCCAAGGCACCGTATCCCACGCTCACACACACACTAATTTGTCCTGTATTACTTTTGTTTTCAGTGTTGTCTTTATTGTTTGTATTAATCATCACTATTACATATCAGTTCTTGATTCATGTTGGAATAACACTCCTGAGGCTGGACCTTCCTCGCTCCTCTGTCTCTAGCTTTAGCTGACTCTGTTTTCTAGACGCTGATTTCTGCCTGTTTCTAAATCCACTATGATCCGGTGCTCCTGGCTGGTGGTGGGATAGTGTTCCTAGGGCAAGGCCTCTCTCTCAGTCTATCTCTCGTTCCCTCTCTCTTACTCTCTCTCACACTCACTCTCATCTTCTTGGTGGGCGGGCAGTGGGCGCGATGACTAAGCCAAGGTTGGCCATGTGCTAGAACATAATCTACTGAAAGCCAATATCCCTTCTGCCCACCTACCATGATTTCATCACTGAAACAGCATGCAATCATAAATTAGTAGATAAAGGAAGAAAGCTGCATTACTTTCAGATGCACTGAGCAAAAGTTTATCAAAAACAGTCAATCTAATTACTAATGGCTGCTACAGTATACCAGCATGAGCATATACACCCCTAAAAAGCATGTTATCTATAGATAATTACACACTAATTCAAAATGCAATCAAACAATAATGAAAGACTGCTTTTAAATGATCATACTGTGATTTCAGCACTTTTTTTGTGATTAGCAATCAGTAGGCACTGAGGGGATTTGTACTTAGGAGCTTTTAAAGCTTTTATTTTTGGTGGTTAAACAGTGCAGTCTGGCCATGGGAATACTGTAGTGTTTAATGAAATCACCCCTATAGTTAATCCCTCATCAAAGCGAGCCTGTTAGCACTGTCCAAACTGTCTGGCAGTGCACTTGAGGAGTCTTATCATTGGGCACCAGAGAGCATGTTTACTTAGACTAAACAGAGAGACAAGGAGGAATAGGACAAGGATGAGAGGGAAAACAGAGAGGGAGATCCAGGGAGGGGCACGGGGTATGGAAGCAGATGAACTGGGAATAGAATAGAAAGGGAGGATGCTGTCTATTTTTAGGTCCAGAAAACATTAGAGGCAGGGGGGGGGGCCTTACTCCTCTCCATCCCCTCATTTCCCACACTCCTCCTTGGCACGTGCAACAGACACTCAGGACGGCTCTGTGTGCCCCGAATACCAATAAGAGAGAAGCAGCTGGATACTGGCAGGCTGACATTCTTCTGCCTTCTCCTGTCTGCAGAACAGAGACAAGACGAGGACTGGGTATACGACAGGACACGCACACATGCACACTTCAGAGGACACAACAGTCAGGGTAGACAGCAAACCGATAAGGGCAGACTGTTTGACGCAAGTGACACTTGAACTACAGAGCAATGAAGATGATGGACGATAGGCTTTGTTGAACCTCTCAAAACAGCCATCACTTGTGGAGTCATTCAGACCATCATCAGGTAGAAACCGTTAATGTGGTGATTCTTCAGATAGATAGATGGACGTGCTAATATTATAATAGGTACAAGTGAAACTTTATCACTGCCACGGTTGAATGATACAATTTAGAGGATTGGGATGTTGCAAATGAGGCCACAGGAGAAAGTAAATTGCCTCGATTCATACATTCATGCAGCATGGCTTCATTAATAGCGAATCTTGTCAAAATCTGGCGACTCAAATCATGTGCATCCATCCTCACCCTGACATATCCTCTCTCACTGCCAATACATTTACACACAGGGCCTTGCTGACAGGCAAGGGAGGCTAATATCGACAAATCAAATCAGTCTGTTGCAAGGAATAGAAAGACCCTTCCCACCGTATCCTAATGCATTGTTAAACCTAACCTTGCCTTTTTTTCCCGCTCTGCCCAAGCTCCGATAACATATTTTATCTTTTGTCCAGCGCAGGCAGCAAGAAAGAGGAGACAATGCTGCTAACATGTCCATGAGATCCGTGGTGAGGTTTATTGGGAAATGAGAAAGACTGTTAGCTATGTCCAGGCACTGGTTCACACACCAAGCAGACAGAGGAGATAGAGGACCTGATATGTTCTAATTATCAGATGAGGACAAAGTAATTGGATCATTTTAAAGGAACTGTGCACAGCATTCAGAATATAGCGGCAAACAACAATTTACTATGTCAAGTTATAGTGGAGTAATGACATCACACTCCCTCTGTGTCTGTTGCAATTCGAGCTTCTCTGCTCTTTGTTGTGGCAGCCGGTCTGACAGCATGTGCATGTTAGTGAATGGAAGTCCCTGTGTGTGTTTACCACTGGTTTGCTAATTGTTAACACACTGCACTGCGCTCAAACAACAGCTACCACTGTTAAAGCTGCCACGTACCACGCCATCGTCACAGAGGCGTTGCTGTTTTTAGTACTGGTTGCACTGTTAAGGTAGATTTATACTTGTGTGTCAGCATTATGTATGCTCTATGTAGAGCCTACGCCATTGTGAGCTTTTATATTTGTATGGTGGTGTGTCTGTGTCACTCTGCAGTTATACCTCCAAAACAGTCAACAGTGGGGTTTCTGTAAAGTGCTATAAAGTTGAGTTGACTCAAAACACACATTAAACACACATTAAACATGGCTAAATTGCGAAAATTTCAAACACAAGCACACAAATCAGCTTCACTATAATCCGCAGGATTCACAGACAAAGAAGTTGTCTTTTGCTGGACACATTTCCCCCACAAATACATCATGCTAATGTTTTCAGCATAAGCCTACGGCATTTTAAATTGTATAAATTAGCTTAGCGGCTAGCAGACATTTCCTCTACTTATATGAAGCCAGGGACAACAGCAACATTTAACAAAGGTAACAGTACAAAGTTTGGTTCTTTTACAACTCACAAGGTTCACCGACAAAACTAAACACGTTTTCCAAACAAATAAAACCTGCTATTGTTATTAGCACAAGCCTATGGTATTTTACATTGTATAAATTAGCCTAGCGGTTAGCGGATATTTCCTCTTCTCATATGAAACAAGGATAAAACAAAAGTAAATAACAGCTTTGTTTCCATCGAGGGAAATGGTTTCAGCTCACAAAAATAGCCAGGAGGTCTGCATCGCCAGAATGTATAGTGATAGGTGCATGTCAGGCTACAGCGTAGGGTATGGCGTAGGCCTAAGCTCTAAATTGTTGCAGAGGCTACGCTGTAAGTACGGCGTCAATTCGCAGTCAGCCTGAATCAGACTCTGAATCATAGACTTTGAATGATGTAAACAGCTCCTATAAGCACATAAAATCAGCAGCAAACAGTGTGAAAAAGAGGAAAAGTACATTAGTATTAGCAGCAAAATATTCTTAGAGAGTAATTTAACACCAGCTGAAATTCCTATTTCTACAGACCTTTGTGGTTTTTAATTCTCACCTGATTGCAGTGATGTACAAGTGTACCTCAGGGTGGTTTAGTACACTGTGACATCACTGTTGTGTGTGGTTACAGGTGCAACAGACTTTGCCTCTGGTGACACCCGTCAGTAATGGCTGTGATGCAACAAATTTTAAACTTTCGTGAAGTTACTTGTTAAAGATTAGAGGTAAACTGGGCTGCTAATTAAAATGGTAAATACTCTGTGTACAGTATATACTCAGTTGCCAGTTTATTAGGTACACAGGTATAATGTTGTAGATAGGGGCTGATTTAACATTGTGATCATGTTGGAGGATGTAGGCCCAGTTTGTGATGCTGGTGAATTGTATTGCAGTTTACAAGAAGTGTTTCTGCTATTTAGCGTCTTGTCATTGATATAAATAGGGTGGTTTTTCTGTAACAGTGCAACTGTACTGACTGATTAAATGTTTTATGTTTAGAAATCTTAATCTTGTAACTACAGCTCTAAAGTAAATGTAGTGCAGTGAAAAAAAGGCTACAGTATTTTCTTACGGACATTGTGGAGGTATGGTATAGTATCATGTATAGTATAGTATAACTACTTAAGTATAAAATACACTTTAGTACATGAATAAATGAATTAGTTTCTACTAGTGGTGGAGCTCTCTGCCCTTTCATTAATGTAATTGTGGGAAAAAGATGTTGGTGAAAGATGCATAAGCTCGATCACTGCACTGCAGGTTTTCATGGACTGAGCAGCACTCGTTAAAGTGTGTGAATGTTTGCATAGAAATACAGACACACACACACACACACACACACACACACACACACACTCATGTTCTGTCACTTTGCTAGCTAAGGGTGTGCTGGACACATTGTTGAAGTGTTTGAGATAATAGCATTTGACAGACTGCTGGTGTGGTTGTCATGGGGATTCCAACAGAGCAGCCACCAGCCACCACAGCAGAAACAAAACGGACGGCAGGAGAAAGCACAACCGTTCAGACAGTATTGTCCGCAGGAATCTCTCAATTAGTGGATGAGACGGAGTGTCTGAGAATCTAAACGAATATAATAAGATGAAGAATTCTAATGACAGTAGTGTGACAGTGGTTTTGTTTTAGATTTTGGCCATTATGAGAGTGATAGGAAAGGGGGAATAGAGAGAGGGGATGACACACACAGCATGCCAAGGACTCAGCCTATATGGGGCACACGCTTTACCACAGTGATACGGAAATGTAGGACTTGAGGGCCAAATCTGGCCCACGCCAGGGGAACAGGTGGCCCGCCCACCATTTTCTAACTCACAATGCAAATAGATGAATTTACACTGGGATTGCCAGAGCGTATAAACAACATCAAAATAGAGTTTGTTAATCAAAAATAAGGCCATGACTCCGGACAGAGGTCTGGGCTCAGCTCCGAAATGTCCTCAAATCTTATAAACGCCCTAGAGACTGGCTACCGTTACTGGATTTACCTTCATGAAAAGATGAGAGAGGACAGTAAAGGGTTAAAAACAGACAATTTATTCAGCATATCCTGATAAATATTCGGCCTTTTGGTTTATTAACTTGCCCCTAGTCCCCTGTCATTTTTCAAAACTGGCCCCTGGGCAAAACAAGTTTAGTATTCCTGCTTTACCAGGTGAGCCAGAAGTCTCCCTGCGTTGCATAATTTTAAAAGAAAACTTTCAACAAGACTGTAGACTGTAGGGCTGTGTCTGAAATCACTCCCTATTGACTATGTAGTGCACTACATTTACCCTCTGCCATTTTATTTTAGCGCCTGACTTCTGACACAAGACAATTTGTCCATGACATAGTGCCCTCAAAAACACCACAATGCAACAAAAAAAGTAGTTTCCATGTCCACTAAAACTCCCACAATGCATTTAGTGTTGTGTGTATTTCCACAGCTGTCACTAGTGATGCAAAATTATGATGATTAGTAAGTGTCTGAAATGTGAATCACTGCTCATTGTTGAGTAAACTATCGAGTGTCCCTTTAATAAGGAGTAGCAAATGAGTGAATTTGGCAGCTTAGGAGTCTAAAGCCATGTTTGTTGCTCTGTGAGGCTCATAAATTTGAGCCAAATGCTACTGTTAGAATTCTGCTAGGTGTTACGTTTACCGTCTTAGTTGAGTGAGTTAGCATGCTATCTAAGTCCTGCTGTGGCTGGTGAGAATGTTAATAGTTTTGCAGAAGGATATTAATCACATGGGGAACATGAATTTCCATCCAGTTGTGAGATATTTCAGTCAGGATCCACCGAAAGACTGACAGTGCCAACCACAGAGCCGTGTGGCTATAGCATGGCTAATAACAGCTTTCATAATAACAACAGTATATTTTTAGACATATTGTATATTATTATTATTATGCCTTTCCATTGGCAACTGGCAGTTGGCTATATCAGACTAGCTGTGATTAATCATCTTGTTTACATAGCTGCCTGGACAAGAAAGATAGACTTTTGAATTAATTTAATGAGGCCAACTTTCCTCCATGCAGATCCTAATTTACTTCATCATATTTTACAGCTGACATTATTCTTTCAAGTGCACTGCCAAATATTGAAATATATGGAAATAATGTATGCTGCTTTGTATTTGTTTACGATTATATAACTAGCAAACTAAGATAATTAAAACCCTCTTTTTATTTCAGACATTATTCCTTACCTCCCTGTATTTAAATAATGTAAAACTCTAATAATGGTAGAATAATTTAAAGATTATCTGACTTGAACTACATTGTCAGGGCAGTTTGCTGAAGTATTTGATATAGGGACTCTTATATATTTGAGAAATTCCCACCACAAGCTGCATATATTTTGTTTACGGCTTGAAATCATTATTTTTAGCAGTGAAAGGCACATGATTAGAAAAAAGCAGCAGCCGCTTGAGTCAAGATGGCGCCCGAGGTTTATAGACTAGGCTGGTCTGTGGATGGCTGTGCTTGCTAAGCTGAACTAATGGTGTGAAGCTGTGAGGCTCAGTAGGCTGCAGGTGGAAGCTGCTCAACACACTGCAACCTGCAAGCTGAGAGTGTGTGTTTGTGTCTGTCTGCCACAATGATGAGTTGAGAAGTGCACGGTCTCAGACAAAGGTGTGTCCCAGTCTGTTTGGCAAATGAAAATGTATGTCTGAAACATATGAAAATGTACCCTTTGGAACAATTGCTGTTTGACTTTTATTATTTCGCTGGTATTGGATTTGCGCGATGGCACTCAGTCATGGCAGGCTAATCACTGAGACATGATTGCTTTTTGGAGAATGACTCCTCATTGTTGAGCGAGGCACCGAGCTGCAGGGGGACAATCAGGCCAGCACTCTCAGTTACAGTTACAGTCAATTTGGATGGAAAATGCCACATCCAATGGTTGTTTGTTTAGAGAGAGTTCCCAATAAGGCTATGAGTCACGAGTGAATCATTTCACACAGGAGGAGAGATGACTGTGCTCCAGCAGGGTGTAAATACATTCCTCTCTTTTTCTCTGTGTGAGGATAAAAGCTGACTGGAGTGGCATGGGCTCTGACTAGGGCTCTGATGACTTCAAAGGGAGGCGAGGGATGTGAGAGGAGGGGACAGAGAGACAGAGGTGGATGGATGCCTCACTGGTAAGGAACCACACGCCAGAGGGGTAGGGTGTGTAGAAAGCGAGTGAAAGTGCACACGTGTGTCAGGGCAAGTGCGAGGGAGACAAAGAGACAAAGTTAGTGTGATATTGCGGGTATATGAGAAACATCAAAGACCTGAAACTGAACAAAAGAGGGCATGAGAGTGGGTGGGGGAAAGTGAGGGGGGAGGGGAGAAATAAAAGAGATAGAAATGGAAAGGGCAAAGTGTGAACACTAGAGCGAGAGACAGACTGAGGGAAACTGGGATGAAAAAGTCTCGGGACTGAGAGAAATGTTTTCACAAGTCTAGACAGACAGGGAGAGAGAGAGAGAAGGGGGAGAGAAGTAAAAGGATGTTTTGCAGAAAGACTACATTCTTGCTTCGAGCTGCCAAAATACGCTGCAGAGAAAGGAGGTAATGCATGAAATACTCTGCAGAGAAGATAACAAGATTTCTTATTTCTATTTACTTTTGAAGACTCTTGACGTGCAAATATGATTTTAGCTTTGGCAGTGATTTGAGATGAAATATACGGTGGTTGCTTTGGAGAGCGGCATTCCTCCAATATTTAATTCTTCTTTGGCAGAACGCTTTAGTGAGTGTAATTATAGATTTGAGATGCAATGACATTTTCAAAAAAAAAGTTAATTTTTGCAATTAGGCAATAGCTTTGTGGTTCATGTCACATAATGCATCTGATGTCTATTAAAAAGGACCAAAACTGTGACTACATTCTTAAAAAAATGCACAACTACATCTGAAATAGAGGGTTTTTACAGTGAATACATGTCTGACATACTTCACATTTGCTATCTAAGCCACAGGAAGAAAATGCTGTAGACCTGTCTTAAAGCTACAGTTAGTATTTTTGTTGTTGTTGAAACTGTCTCTATATACTAAAAAGAAGTACAATATGCGACCGATGATCTGTGAAAAAAAATCCCATCTCTTCTCCTCTTATTACTGCTTCTAATGGCAGTTGCTAGAATTTATCGCAGCTCACCGAAAACCACCAATCAGAGCCGAAGAGTCTCTAACACAGCTGTCCATCACTGCTCATGAACTGCAGTCAAACTGTCAAACTAGGCAGCACTGGTGAAATATGAATCACAAGTCTGTTACTGCGTTGCCTCTTTCTCCCCTCAGATGTTTTCATAAACAGAATTAAGTGCACTGTTTAGCTGTAAAATGAGAAAGTCTTGCTCCAGCAGGGTCACAACCTTTCTTATTTTGAGGCCCAGATACACCAAAGCGACATCAAGGTACTAGTGGCAACGAAGGCCTACTGTTGTGTCACCTCACATTGCCTGTGTCTTGGCCCAAAAGTTGCACTTGAACACATCACAATGACTACAGTCAGTGGCCGACTAGCACGTACATTATGCACCGGCCTGAGAGAAATAACTTCATACTAGCAGGCAGTGATAGTTGATATTTCTTTTTCAAAAAGGGAAACCAGAAGACCAGCAGAATGGATTCAAGATGCTAGCTAGCCAGTTAGCATATTGACAAAACAGCCTGATATTTACCATGTGCCAGCTAACGATAACACTAACCATCACGAACCACTTTTCCTAAAGAGCTTAATGGCGGAAAGAAAAATGATGTTACCTAATAGGACAAGTTTGTTTCGATCTCATGCCCTCTTGACTTAGTCTGTTTAATTGCTCTCATTACTTCCTTTTTACTTCTTGTCCATTGAACTGAACTGAACCGTCAATAAGAGTGAATTCTTTCACCGACGGGCTCCACTGGATCCGACACCAATTCAACATGCTAAATCCACCAAAAATAAAAAGCCGACAAGGGCCAACTAGTGCCAACAGTGCGGGACACACCACAAAAACTAGGGCGACAGATGCTCACCGGCAGCAGACAATCGGCTTGTTGTGGCCTAACAGCTAAACTGTAAACTTAAAAATCATTCTGAAAATATTTGATGTGAGAAACGGTTTGACCAGTCCACAAGCAGTGTTAGAGACTCCTCGGCTCGGATTGGATGCTTTCGTCCATGCGTGGTAAGGTCATTACATGCGCTACAAGGTGCTAGAGAAGGCAAAGGAATATAATTTTTTTCCCACACATTATCTGTCTTATTTAGTGCTGTATGAATATAGAGACAGGTACTACCATCTACAGCTTTTCAGTATATGACAAGGAATCACTTTCTCTAGGCTAACTGCGACAGGATGTGGATATGTTTCAAGGGGATTCAAGGGTGCTAAGTTTCCACAATAAACAGACACAATGCCTAACACAGCAAGTATTTATACATGGTAGACAGGGAGGAATGAACTAGAGGCAACAGGGGAGTGCATTAGGAGTACAGACTGTGTGTTGAGATTCAGATGGTGTACCAGTATGTAGAGATAGAGGGTCAGGAGTGTAGTGATGGAGCTATAAACAAGGAGAGAACAAGGACACATAGACTTATACTGAGTGTGTGGTGAATACAGAGAAATACAGCGGATAAAAGTGTCACTCTGTCTGTTTCCTCTACTCTCATTTTCTCTTTTTCTCTTTAGTCCTAATGGAGCTTCTCTGTCCTCATTAAGACCATCACACGAGAGATGGATTCATTCACAGCTCTGGCCGGAGTTCTCCTGTAATCTTTTGCTAAATGTTGAGCTGGAATTAAATGACCAGACAGAAGCGAGCCCTGAGTCAGCCTCTATCTTAATGCCCAGGCTTCCTTAGACCCTTATATAACCCTAACAGACAGGACTAAAGACTCCAGCTGTGGCAGACGTACACAGAGGGGAGAGCTTAGAGCAAGACAGGCCGAAGTATCTTTTCACTGTCTTCACAGAACAGCCCAAACTATCACTGAAGACCACTGTTATCTTTAAGCTGTCACCTCACTGACTGGCGCTGCAGTACAAGGTGAACCATGTCAAGTTTGTTGATTTGATGTGTCATATTTTGTCTGATACATTTCTTCAAAGGAACCATGCTTTAACAGGGTGTCTTAAGGTAACAGATACTTAAATTTAATGCTGTTTAAGAACTTTTCAGGATCATTTTAAGCAATTTTAGACCTGATTTATAGGGTACTTTCAGATGTAGAGTTTGCTTGCTTTGATCCAAATCAGGGACTAATTTTGTTACCAAGTTGTATCATTGCCTAGAGTTAGTTTGTGTTCTCACAGCAGCATTTACAAGCGGACCAGATCAAATGCCTTGTGTGAGAAAGCTGCTCTTGATTGGTCAGAATTTCCATGCGGGAAAAATCCAGGAAGTAAACAAAACGTTGAAGAAGAGTACACTTGCAAGATAAATGCAACACTTTCTAATGTCACAATGGAGGGACAACTACGCAGGTTGATTTTAGCGCTGCTCATCGTGGACTATATTGCTGTCATTGTTCATTTTAGTCAAACCATACAGTTTGAAAACGAGGCACGGCTCCAACTAGAAAACAATGTTTTGATGCATTGGATGTGCTGAATGTGCATATTAAGGCAGTACAGGAGGAGGTGCACATTAATAATCCTCCAGGACTGTAACATGCTCATGTTTAACCCAAACAATGGGTCATGTGACTGCAGTTGGTTCAGATCGAGGCAGGAACACGTTCTCACCACAAATGAACCGCACCAGAGTTTGTATGTAACCAGACCGAGACCACCTCTTCAAGAAGGTCTTGGTCTGGTTGTTTTGGTGTGCACCTGAGTGCAATTGCTGTGTTCACACCTGCCCAAACAAACTGTACTTAGGGGGCAAATGAACTTGAGTTCGATTAAACCAAACCAAACAGGGCAGGTGTGAAAGCACCCTGAGATTGGAGATCCAGCTCTGAATCCTGTCTCATACAGAGGTAAATGTTGAATTTTGTTTTGTTTTTTTAACCACAAACACTCAATAACCTCAACCTTCAATGAAGTCATGCTTTATCAGGGTGTCTAAAGGCAAAAGAAACAAAAATTTAATGCTTTTAAGACATTTTTAAGATATTTTTTGACCAATTCTAAGATAGATTTTAGACAAATAATCCTTTTCTTTCATAGCTTGTATTTGGCCATATTTTTCCTATTCAAACATTGCAGGTAAGTGTAAAGGTAAGTAGTATTTGTTGTCCTGTGCGGGGGTAGGTTTTATGAAGGAATATGGTTATTAGAGTGAGTTATGTTAATCTGCATTTTGCCAACAGGTAAGTGCAAGCTTAAAGTAAGAAGTTAGTATCAGGTCATAGGTTTAAAGATCTGTAACATCAGACATGTGGAGCTCGACGCATTTTGACAAAAAATAAAATGAAATTTGCTAATTTTTTTGTGGCAATTGAGACATCACAAATTCCAATTTATGACTGTTTATTTACTTTTAGGGTAAAAAAGTCTTGAATGTCTATTAAAAAGCTTTTAACAATGAATTCAAGACTGTTTATGGACCAGCAGAGCCTCTACCTACCTTATCAGAAATATGTTTATTTGCCTTTTTGCTGAGAGTTAGATGAAAAGACTGACACCACTCTCACATTTCAATATGAAGCCGGAGCCAGCAGCCAATTAGCCTTAACTTTAGCATAAAGACTGGAAACAAAATCTGCCTACCAGCATCTCCAAAGCTCACTAATTAGCACATTATATCTAATTCATTCAATCCGTACAAACACATATAACGTGTTAATGAGCCAGCTTCAGAGGCGCTGGTAGGCAGAACAGCCTGATGTGAGAGTGGAAAGGATCCTCTTATCTAACTCTTGGTAAGGAAGCAAAAAGCGTAAACACATTTCTTATAGGAATAACATGAAGAGCTAATTTTTGACAGTGAATCCTGTATGTTTTCAGTTGCAGGCTGTGTATGTTTTATCTGCTAAAACATATGCAAAGAAGCATTACATTTTGCCAAAAAACTATTTTTGCTTCTGTTATAATAAAATAGTTGCTCACTGACTGTATGGATATAATTCACTGCAGACTGTTGCAGAGTGTCACTTTAATAGCTCTGGCTTCCAGCCTGAGATAGTTTATAGATTCAGGCAAAGCATGCTAAATGTCAATAGCCACTAATACTGACTAATTGCTAAGCTATCAAGGAAAGAGTATTTAATGATTATTCAGATACTGTGGTAAATAAAAGAGTCACAGATGTAACTTTGCCACCTACAGTGTCTATCTTCGTGGTGTGCCTGTCTTTCAGTTTATTTGGCATTATATCTTTTAAGACCAAATGTAGAACTGAGAAGAATGAACTACTCAAAGGAGCTGCACTGTACGCATTCTCATGTTGGTTTTATCCAGAGAGCCTCCAGTCAGTTACAGTGTTTGTAGGATGTGCCAGTTATACGTTGCACTGTGATAAGATGCAGCCCCCGTGTTATGATGACATACCAGAACTACGCTACTGCCGACTGTGACGTGTGTCACCAATGCCAGCCCCTCTAATTGGCATTGTTTAGGTATTGACGTCAGCAAATACAGGCAAAATGGATTAGTTTGAAACACACAAAGCCACAAATGCCCATTTTCCATCCCAGAGCGTCTGCCAAACACCCACACTTTCCCCCTAAAGAGTGTATGCAAAAACATGCATGTTTCCATACACAGGAAGGGAAATCGCCTGGCTGGCAAGCTGACATACAAAGAGCCCTACTTCACACACAAAGATTTCTCTCTGATCTGGCAATTATAGATCATCCCACCTCACCCCCTCTCCCTCTCCCTCTTTCTCTCGGTCTTCCTGATCTTCTGATTGCAGATTGAGGGAGACAGGCAGTACAAGAACCCTTCAATCTGGCTCTCAACTGCGAAAAAGCTGAAATTGTATTCAGTCCCCTCCGCTTTATGACTCACGAACAATGTAGGATGGTTGGGAAATTGTATTGATAACAGGGCCGGTTGATATAGGGTAGGTTTAACAGATGCAGATTAGGCCTAGATTGAAAAATGCTTTTTGAATAAGAGGATCTCTGCTGAATTAGTAGCAGTCTAAACCGAGACGTGGTGTATTAATAACATCTGCAGTTCTGCATCATCTAACAATACTGTATAACAGCTGTGTTGCAGTGATGCAGAGGGAGGAGAGGGAAACTCTTGTTCCTGCAAAATGATCTCTTGTACACAACCACTTCATCAATTGGCAAATCAATAGCACGCACTAATACCTTTGCCCTGTTTGCTATTTCTGTTTGTTCATTACTTCATTACTGAGTCACACTAAGGAGAAGTTATGGTTCAAATCTCACAGCATGGCATCAACACCCTTTTCAAAAGTGTGAAGGACAGACTTTCCTGCAGCTGAAAACACAGAGAATACTAACATTGTTAGAAGGAAAGCTCATAAAGAACTGTTAATAATCTTTTTCACTTGACCATTGACCACAATCTCTCTGGCCTAATTATTCGTTTTATATGTTATATGCAAAAGCTATTTTGAGCCAAGAGCTGTCGAAGAAACAGATATGCACAGCCAGATCTTTGGTTGTTTGAAAAATGTTACCACATAGTTACTGTAGCTAGGGTTGGGTATTGTTTGAAAATGAACAATACCAGTGCTAATACATGAACTCTTAAAGTGATACTGATACCAGTAGAGTACTTCATTTGATACCCTTAATGTGAATGGAGTGGTGTGTTAAGCCCAGTTTAGATCAATGATTCGCAACGAGACGAAACGGTTTTCGAACATTGTAGAGAAAAGTGGCAGCGGTGTGAACTGGACAGTCTGAGCTTGACTCAAGCTGGCTGATGGTTCCGTCGTCACGGTGTGCCAGTGTCGGACGTTGGGTCACTACTGGTGCTTGCTGTATGTGCTTTTGCCCTGCCCACACATATATTCTGATTGACTGATTAATCGGTGCTGGTTATTTATATTATTGTGGCGTATTTATTACGAACACAGTCCATCTGATGCTCGTTTCTTTACATTTTTGCCATTTTATTACTACAAATGCAGCTGTAGCCAGTATCTCACTGTCACTATCCTCACTCATATTTTAAGAAACTACAAATTCTGTTCAGCAACAAAATAAGCCTGAAAAGCTTGAAATCTGAACAGAAGTATAGCGAGTTGTTGCATAGACATGATACACCATTTCATCTAGTTGCATTGGTGTGAATGGCAGGTTTTTAGAGCGTTGCAGAATGGCGCATTGAAAGTAGTTGCCTGTTGCATCTCATCTCGTTGCAAATCTTTGATCTTAACTGGGCTTTAAACTACATTTTCCAATGTTTTGGTGGCATCTTTGCACGCTGAACTGCTAACTTTGTCAAATACACTGCACTTGACTTCACACCACAGACTATATGGGTTGCTGCTGTGGGAGTGTGAGCTCCGCACAGGGGGACAGTTGTGAGATTCCGCCTACACAGAGTGACAAGGCTAACTGTTAGCATCACATGGCTAATGTTACCCAACAGTTACTACTGGATCTAATCGTAAATGTGGGAAAACCACCCCTGGTCCCAACTGACCCTAACGACTCACATGGTGGCCAGGTGGGTCATCAACTCACATTGTGACCTTAACAACTCTGAAACTAAGAGCTCACGTGACCCCTACGACTCTGCAAGGGTTCCACCCACACAGGGTTTATAGCCTGCAACTTTGCACCAGTCATTTAGAAGCTTCTTGGATGAGAGGCGAAACGTCTTCAAGAAATGCAAGCAAGTCAAGTTGCCTACAATATTAGCACTTATGATTACCATGACCTGGATGACTGAGAATCTTCACCGACATATTGGATGTAAAGATGAAGTCTAGCTGTTTTGGTGTCGGTGTGAGTTTGTTGGGTCCGTTTAACAGCTCAGTGTTGAATGCTGGCAGCTAGCAGACATTGCATGAACGTTTGCCAGAGGGGAGCAACTGGCGACAGCAGCAAAAGAAAGTTTGCTAACCCGGTGTGGTGCCAAGACGGTCTGAGATCAGATCTCCCTAATGCAAAATGATCAAATGCAGGCATCGTTTGACAGGACAAGTTTAAAACTGCTTGGTGCTGGGCCATTTCGGTCCATACTTTAAAGATATCAAATACCAATACCCAGCCATGACATGTAACAGTATTCAGTTTAATGACATGAAATCAACTGCATGATGTTAAATGATAATGATTTGAAGCATATATTCATCAGGGACTAGCTACTTTTTACTCATATATGCAAACAAGCTTTTGTCTATATTCCATGCTAGTTTTTTATCTTGTAGCGGGTCGTATATCTACCTGAACATAACACAAAAGTGACAATAAATACTTTATGTTTGATTGTATTTCCCACAATCTGACATTATTTGTTCACCTACTGTAAAGTGCATGAACAATACTAGCCGCAGATTCATACACTCTTTGTGCATCAATGCCATCTGCAGAAAATACACCACTTTCACCAGGGGACCAATTACTTCAAAGATGCACAGTGTTAACATTTATGTAGGCACCAGCATTGAAGACAATACTCTGCCATAAGAAGTGAAGATAATAAGACAGTGAAACAATGTTGCATGTGCTCAATGAGGGGAAAAAAGAACAGAAATATAGATAAATAAAGACACATACAGTATAGAGTTAATGGCTCTACATGGAGACAGAAGCCAAACTGGCTGCTGGAAGAACAATTACTGGATGCCCGTCGGCAGCTCAGATGTAAATAAGAGTGGGCTGGTGCCTCAGCTGTCAGATACAACACCACAGAGGAAGCTCAGACTCCAACAGTTATGATATACTGCAAAAAAATGTATTTTTAATTCAGTTTATTTTGTACGAAGTCTTAAAAATCATGCTTTTCTTAAAGTGCTCAAATAGAGTCAAATTTTGCAGCCTGTGGATAGTTAAATTAATACATTTAAAACCAAATAACTAAATGTTTTTGTTGCACTGTTTGAAAGGCCTTGTCTGAATAGTTTCAATCAGGAAATATCTCGCATTTTCTCCTGTGCAACAGGGATCTTGTGATGGAGAAAAGCCAAAATGCAGCGCTGTGAGAAAAGATGTGAGAATAGGTGAGGTTGTAAAGGTAGGTGTTAAATGTTTCTTTAGCCTTTGTGCTGATCTTGAGATTTTTTCACAGACTAAATAAAGTTGTCCGAGGCTGGTGTGTACTGTAGATTTTTACTGTTTTTTACTGTTTTTACTGTGGGGATGAACTGAATGTGTAAAAAAGCATCAATATTTTATATATCTATTGATACTGTTAAATCGAATCATTTCACCACTCAATTACAATCAGCACACACACACATACACACACAGAGACATAAACTCACACAAAGCGCTGGCTGGTGAGAGAAGATGTTCCCTCCTCGTGCTGAGTGGCTATGAACTTCGCCAGAGCTGTTTTAGGCTCGCATAAAAAATTCACGACTCTCTCTTAGCAACATTCGCCCTACATACAGCATACACACATGCTTGCACATGCATCACAGCATTATTCATGGTGCACACATGTGAGCAGGCATGAAAAAAAAAACACTCACACATACTGTACACTTGATGACATACAGTAGGTCTGACATGTTTAATGTGAGAGCAGCAAGACATCACAAAAGCTTTTATATGGTAAGTAATGATCTGGACCCTCAGACATGCTGTGCATATCCACTGACTCTTTCCACTGAACATTTTATTGGCTTTTCTTGATAAAAACAAGGAGCTCTGACGTATAACTCGTTAGCAGGGTCAGCGACGACTGTAGTCGATGAATTAGTTCGTCAGGAAGCCAGCTGTGTGTGTCTGTGTGCATCTGTTTCTGCAAATGCCACAGTTTAAATGCTGTGTGTGTACTCATGCATTTACATTTCCGATATATCTATATGGGCATTCGCAAAACGTGCTGTCGTGCATGCGTCCTTGAGGGAAACAGACATCTGTGCGCACATCTCCGCAGCAAGCGGGTCAACACCTCAGCTCACCCATCCATTTTCATTAAGACGTTAATGACAGGAGTGGAGGGGTGGTGGAGAGAGGGAAAGACTGAGAGAGTGAAAGGATGTAGTTATGCTCCCCGTGGAAAGACTATCAAACCACTATCTGCTGTCCTCAACCATAAAGCTCCCTCTGCTCGTATTACATAATCCCTCCACTACGATACACCACTAGCAACTATCAAATAGATGCGGCCAGTTGCTTCACATCAACATTTCGCACAGAGTTTTCACTGTGTACTCATGCTATTTCTGCACAAGATGTCTGAGCAGCAAAACAGAATATAAAAGCATGTTTTTCCACTTGAGAACTCATCTTAGCGCTGCCCAGTCAATGTGGGTTGCAACACCTCTGCCAAGTCATCTCCATCTTAAAAGCATTTGGGGCACCTGTTCATCCTGGCGGTAACCACACGTCTAACAGACAGCGCTCTCCCAATGGCAGTTCTGAATTAAAACCCACTCCAGAAACACAATTTCATCCTCGCTGCCTTCACCATGTTCTTTCATTCTGCAGTGTATCTAGGTCAGTCAGTGTACACAGCCAAGCTGCGGCCATGTGTGGTCAAGTGTTGAGAAGTGAGGAATTGGATGATGCAGGAAAGCTTCATCACTAACTTATTAATCTGACCAAACATCTGAGAACAAACAGCTCCTTAAGTCTAAGATCCTTTTTTTGGCTACTTATTTGGAAGAAATGAAAAACGAACATTTAAGGCTGGTTGCTTTAAGTGAGAGCTGCAAAGTAAACACATGGGGTATGGATGCTTTTCTTATTAGCATACTTGGTTGTACAGATCCTTCATGGCTTGATGGAAAAAGCAGGACTTTCAGATCAATAACAGGAAAAAGGAAGAGGAATCACATGTAATTGAATCTGTAGGAAGACCTCTAATCAATATTTAATATACAGGATGCAACTAGTTTTCCTGCCTTAGCATGTTCTGATACTGTTTCATATTAAAATGAAATTTGAGGCATAATTTCCTTCTCTGTCTCCACAAATTAAAATTACAAAGAATGACAAAACCAGTCGCGTTCATCCATCTTCATTATCCTTGATATTTGGCCTACTTTATGAACAATCTGAGCCAGTCATCCTGCATCAGGAAGATCCTGAAAATTGCGGCTTGAAAAATAAAAGGCAACCTTTCTGAAACCTTCCTGCGATGAACATAGCGCCACTTCCAGCAAATCTTGTCCCACACTGGCAGTAATATTGCCTAACACGCTGTGAGTGCTATAAAAGACCGTCAATCTATGATATCATGCTAAGCGTATCCTCTTCCTGGTGTGCAGATGCTGTCGCAGATGGAATGGGAGCATTCGCTGAAGGGTGAAGAGAATGAAATGAAGAAATTCACTCAACGCTTGAGTCATCCACAAGTAAGATGAGAAAATGATCACTTCATTGGTGCATCTGAGAGCAAAGTAAAACATTACACTGTCCGTCAGGCAACGTTCACGCACATACAGCTGTTGTTGGCTGGGGTGTGATACTGTAGGTGTTTCATGTATTTGCAGGACACCATAAGCTAGAATCTAGCCACACTTGATTATGGAATTATCATACCTGGGAAAGTGAATTAGGCATTGGAAGAAATGTAATAGGCACAGCATCACGAAAATACCCTCACTATAAGACAGTAGCAGCACCACCAGGAAGCAGGAGCCTCCCCTGATGTAGCAAAAGCAATTTTCAGAACGGTTTATTTATAGGTTAATATTAAAGGTCCAGTGTGTAAGATTTAGTGGCATTTAGCAGTGAGGACTGTAACCAGCTGGTTAGAATTCCTTCAAGTGTTTACTGTTCAGGAGGATATTACCAGGAGAGAAATTATTTGCAGAGGTCTGTTCCTCTCGAAAACAAACAGACCAGGGGTCTCATTTTTAAAACACTGCTTAGGATCCATACTAAAAATGTACATATGGACAAAAGCCAAAAATGTGCCTAAAAAATATTCAGTAATACCTACAATCAGGCCAGTTTCCTGTCTCCAAAATGGTAATAAGCGTGGGTCAAAGTTTCTCCCGTCAAGTTTTTATACATTACAACTTTTGCGGGGGAAGTGGCATACGCTTCTTTCAGGCCTTGTTTTGTGCGTATGCAATGTCTATAAATGAGACCCCTGGTGATTAAAACCAGTAAAAGCACTTAGTAAAGCAGTTTTAAGTTACATATCAGTGTTTTTCCAACGCTGATCAGCACATCACAGACAGACTGTTAGCCCAGCATCTGCTAAAGATCCTGGCATTTTAGGAGGTTCTTACCAGAAGTTGAATTATCCGTACTATTATCGTAACTATTTTCCTCTCCAAAACAAATAGAGCCCGTGATTTAAACCGGTAAAAACACTGAATAATTTCACATAAAAAAAAATGAATTAGAAGTATTTTTCAGATGCTGCTTGTCACTGAGTGGCAGCTAACTATGGTGGCTGATGCACAAATGCAAATGGCCCTATCCAGAACCAGTGTTTGGCCATTCTGGGCTACTGTAGAAACATGGCAGTGCATCATGGCAGACTCTATGGCTGTGTCTGAAATCATTCACTACTACCCACTCTATACTCTATAGCGCTATATAGTGAACTCACCTGCAGGATGAAAGAACACTTCTGGACACTACTCAGGTTATTTTCTCGGTGCCGATAATTACGTGATTGCTGACGCAAAATTAAAACGTTATATCAACCTCAGCTTGTGAACCATCCGTAACACGTACCAACATGCGTAAACATGAAATTACACTTAGCGTATTTTCCCCAAATCGATAAATAACATTACAAAGTGCTTTGTGGCAGTTTGTGTTGTGTTAAGATGCTCTGCTCTGCTCACATTAAGTGTGACTGCAACCTGTCCTACTAACGTAAGTCATTTTCTGTTTAACTTTTGCTGTGTTGAAGTTTGTTTTGCCAGCCAGTCACGTATTAACTTGTGAATTTAATGTATAACGTTATGCATTACGACATTACTGCACAAAATAGAACTAGCAGCAAACCAGCTCGCTAACTTTAGCTAGCGTTACTAGCCCTGCTCTGTACAGTAACTGTTAAGCACTGAAGATGAACAGTTGCTAATTTATTTTTATCTCTTCAGGGACCAACGACTACACATTAAATAGACAGTTTATTACACTATATAGGGTATAATAATTCCCACTACACATTTGGACAACACTATAAAATGGCAAACTTACTATATAGTGGACTATAAAGTGAGTAGTGATATCAGACACAGCCTATGAATGAGGACCCACTCCCTATGTAGATTTGAATGGCTCATTCTAAGGTAACTGTGACACAGTGTTACTTATTTTCAGGTGATTATACACTAAAGACAACCTACTTATTATATCATATTCCATGTCTGCCTATACATCCTCCTAAATTCTCAACACTGGACCTTTAAAGAAGTGCACATGCGGAGCAGTGCACACAGCCTTGTATACAGTGTATATATATATATCTCAAGTCTCTAAAAGAAACTATAATTAGACCCCAAGCCTCGAAGTAAACAAATGTTGTCTTCCCCGCAGATTATTATTGTATTAATCTGTTTGATGTTGGGAGCAGTCCTGGATTAAGGTGTCTCAGCAGTGGGCCAGTTCACTCCCCTCCCTTTCTCTAATTCTCTAATGTAGGAGCAGATTTAACAGTGAAGACATACACCACTAGCAGTGTAATGAACAATGGTGAAAAAGCCTGTGGCTTCCTTTTGGTTCCATTAATGTCAGTCAGTTAAAAATCCATCCTCCGACATGTTAGCAATAAAAGCTGATGGTTTAACTTAACTGGAAAATGTGTGCATACCAGGGTGTCTCACCCTCTGTGTGTGTGTGTGTGTGTGTGTGTGTGTGTGTGTGTTTGTGTGTGCATCCTCTGAATCTACTTGCATGTCATGCATGTTGTGAGAGAAAAAAATTGCATGTTCTCTCCGTGCTCTCATCAAGTCGATGTAGCATCACGATCCTAAATCAACCATGGCACAAGAACGACTGTCTTGCCATTAGTATTACCAATTTCCATTGCACAGCTCATCGTCAAGCAAATTAATGCAAGAGAGACGCGCTCACACACTCGCAAACACACACACTCACACACACGTGCAGACTAAAAATAGCAGCTCCCTTACCTTTCTGTACACTATCATGTTGGGGGACTCATCCGCTACCCCGTTGGTCCCCTGCCCACCACTGTTGGTCTGTGCCATGATCCAGTAAGTAAATCTGCCACAGGAAATGTCAGGTGCTCCTGTTGCGGACAGAATGGATATTTTGGTCCATCAGAAGAACAATAGAGCCTGAACATGACTTGCCCTCACCTTGCCAAGAAGAGAACAATTTACATAACTTTTGGCCTGGATCACCTCTCAACATATTTGACATTTCCCTCATGAAACACATCTTCAGAGCTCCAATCTGGCTACACGTGTTCACATTTCACAAGGTCTTGACAAGGACATTTTTTAAAGAAAGGGGGTAGAATTTGCACAAGCTATGGTTACTGGTACAATGTGGATTCCCAGTGAGTGAGGCACAAGTTCAACTTGAAAAGCAGAGATTGGTACCATTTCTCAGATTGATTCTTTGTGCACAGAAACCTGTGATAAATATTTTTTCTACTGTTTGTTGACATCAGAGGACTCAGTTGCAATCCTCGAGTCTTACATGGCACCTACTTAGCATCCTAAGATTGCAATAGCAAGATACTGTGAGGTGAAGACCCGGACCCTGACAACAGTAAATGCAGTATAAAAAACAGAGAGAGAGAGAGAGAGAGAGAGAGAGAGAGAGAGACACGCACACACCGTCCCTGGAGGAGGTACAATGCAGCTTAGATACTACATCCATTCGGATAGAGCAGCCATAGTCAAAACGTGCAAGACTGTGCAAATGTAACGGATACCGTATGCACGTTACAGCTCCATCATCCTGTGCTCCCCATACGACACCCACACGACATCCTTGGGAGGTTTAGTCTGCACACTAAATAGCCTATAGCATGCAAACAGCGAAGTCATGAAACCTGCTCCTAAGATGAGGCCGTCATCTCTACTACAGTGTGTTTTTCTTACCACAAGCCACTGCCCGTTTCAGCACCTTGGACAGCTACCGCAAAACGCCCGCGCCCGTTGTCGTCCACGAATAGCGCGTAAATACACAGACAACACAGCGACATCGGTCACCGGAGGAGAAGGAGGAGGATGAGGAGGAGGAGGATGAGGGGGGGGGGCTTACCTGAAAAAACGCGCAACCCGCTTATAGGAGTCCTGAATCCTTGCAGAGGTGGAAGCCTGGTCCTTCGCGTTCAGGATGTCAACTGGCACACATAGGAATGCGAGGATTGTTCATTGGCAGCGGGAAGAGGCAAACATTCGGCGGACACTTGGTGTGGTACAGCTCTCTGTCTCTATATCTCCTCTCCTCTTCTCCAAACGATGCTCAGAAGCACGGGCGCGCCTCCTCGGAGCGCCGGGAACGCGCATCGATCCGTGGCCAATCGCGTGTGAGGAATAAATTACAACCCGTTTTGGAGACATACAGATATTTTACCAGCTCAAATTGTGCCGCTATGCACCGCAGTGGTGTGCACAACAAAGTCAAGATAGAATAGACTTGCAGTATATCAATATTTAAGCAACTGCAATCTTCTTCAAAGGTCAAGAAGGGACAGGATATAGCACTGGCTTTATTTTCAGGTTTCTTCTGAACGAGGGGAAGAAACTGTCTTGGATATAATGCAACTTCTAACCTACAAAGAGCATATGATTCAAGGCAGTTATGCAGTAAATGAAACCACCCAGCAGCATATAAAATTAGCTCCATCGCAGCCTGTTCCAACATTAAAGTGCTGCTGACATGATAATGTATCAGTAGGCTCTTATCCAATTATATAACTAACACTGACAGAGGTCATCTTGCCTGCACAGTGATACTTTTGTACTTTAAGTACATTTTGCTGCAAACTTTTAAGGGGAATTTGTAATGCAGGACTTTTATATTTACATATTGCTATTTTTGTAAAGGGATACAAAAACTGATATGAGCAAGATCCTACACTGCTGTCCTTAACCCTTTCATGCATGAATTATTACGACCTCAGTCAAGATTTTTTTGTCTTAAGTGTATGTATTCCTCATAAGGCATGAAAACAAATTATGAAGTTAATTTTTTAAACATGCATTTTTCAAGGAGTTGATCACATGTCCACTCAGGTGGACAGCACGCGTTTAATTTTTTATTATGTCTTTAATGAATTTTCACATTTAAGTTTTAAACAAAAAAGTATATAAACCAATCAAAATATATATATCATGTAAAACTATAAAATATATTTTAATGATGTCAAACTTGTGTGTTCTTTTTTTTAAAAAAAAATTCTAATACTGTTAAATGCCATGCAAAAGCGTTGAACCTTGCTCTCCCGTTCTCAGCCCCCCACCAACTTCTTCTTGTTGAACTATGTCATTTGTCCAATGCACATTTTCTGCAAAAATATTGTCAAAATATTGTTTCTGTTACAAAAACTGTACATTACCTTAAATCAGTTGATTTACAGCCCCCCAAAAAGTCACTGCAGATGAAGTATTTTCAAGAACAACATAGTTGCAGTAACAATTGTAGTTGAAATGATTAAGATGATTAATTGAAATTTCCTCACAACATGTAATCAATATTTGGAAAATTAAACAACTCTATCACTACTTTGATGTTACTTGATGTTATCAGATTTTATGTACCCACCAGGGTCTCCTATTATAGGAGGACTGGCAAGATTTTCTTGAGCTGCACAACATTTCTTGCATTCCGTCGGCCATATTGGTTTTGAGAGAGTTGTGTTGCACTGACCACACCTGGGCAGTAGGGGGCGGTGTATGGCATGACACTCTATACTGTAGTGACTTAGGGCCCGCCCCAATGCCCCTCCTTAGCCCTACCCCTTGGCCCTACCCCTAGATTTGCGCATTCCCGCGAGGGGTAGGGGTGTCGTAATTCCTTTTTGCGTGTAGAGGTAGGGGGCATAACAAGGAGTAGTGGGTATGAAACTAGCCCTTTGGAGTAAGGGATTTCAGATGCTGACTTGCCAGCGAGGGGTAGACGTTGCCATGGCTACCACCGAGCAAGAGACGGGGAAAAGAGTTCATACATGTATGTATAATTTCACAAATAAACATGGAACTTTTGTAAAAATGTTTTTGAATAACTGTGTATTTGTGTAGAGAATGGTATAACAATTTTTTATTGCTATTCAGATTGGAGTTGACAGAAAGCTAGTCAGCTAGCTAACGTTACTGTCGACTGGCCTCTGTCATCTGTCCTGTTCTGCAAATTTGTCGGATTTCTCACAATACAATACCACACCAGCTAGTATAACTATGCTGCCTCGTAATGTTAGCTGGTTAGCTAGCTAGCAGAAGTCCCTTGTCGTTCATATCATTTCGTCGTCTGTCGTTCATCAAACGAAGCATGATGAATACAGCAAACGAGATCGGTAGGATGAACTCAACTGGGGAATCCATTGTAGATGCCGGTAGGAAATGTAGATTCCTGTTTAAAAAAGTTACGTATGCGTGAAACTCCTCCAAGAACCGTCACCTTATCGTGGTGGAGGAGTTTGAGTGCCCTAATGACCCTAGGAGCTATGCTGTCGGGGGCATTTTGCCCCTGGTAGGGTTTCCCATGGCAGATTGGTTCTGGGCGAAGGGTCAGACGAAGAACGGTTCAAAAGACCCTTCATGATGGTTATGATCAAGGATACGTGTACCCGGCCCGGAGGGTTACCGGGGCCCCGCCCTGGAGCCAGGCCTGGGGTTGGGGCCCGTGGGCGAGCGCCTGGTGGTCAGGCCTTCGCCCATGGGGTCTGGCCGGGCCCAGCCGTAGGCTGAGCGCTACCGGCTAGATATAGTCGGCCTCACCTCGACACATAGTTCTGGCTCTGGAACCCTAGTCCTTGAGAGGGGTTGGACTCTCTCCTTCGCTTGAGTTGCTCCGGGTGAGAGGCGGAGGGCCGGGGTGAGCTTTCTGATAGCCCCCAGACTCTCTGCCTGTACGTTGGGGTTTACCCCAGTAGACGAAAGGGTTGCTTCCCTGCGCCTTCAAGAGCTGATGGAAGTGGCTGGGGAGAGGACTGTCTGGGCTTCCTTGCTGAGGCTGCTGCCCCCACGACCCGGACCCAGATAAGCAGAGGATGACGACGACGACGACGTATGCGTGAACATAACCGACGCGGTGACATAGTGAGTGGTGTCCCAATTCCTAGGGAAAGATTTCAACCCCTACCCCTCATTGCTTCATTTCGAGGGCCAAGGGGTAGGGCCAAGGGCTAAGGGGTAGTGGACAAGGGGGGTTATTGGGATTGGGCCTTAAATGCAACTACAGCATCAAATCTCATGCATGTACAAGAGAATGTCTTTTAAATAGCTGTCCACTGTAGTGACCACTATACGTGAACAGGTGTGGAATCCACATGACATGTAATGTGATGTCACTTTCTCCCTGTCAGACTGCTCTAATGGTGTATCAATGCACACAATCCGGGTCCGTCATGACAACCGTTATAGACAGAGTAGTGACACCTTATATACCTGACATGTTCTCTGCATGACTATAGTTCACATGTGCCTTATTGATGAGGCATGATAAGGCTTATTGACACTTTGTGCTGTGACATTACTTTTTTTAAATACTTAACAAGGTTGCAGTTTTAACAAACAAAAATAATCAGCTACCGATGATTAGCATAAATACTGATCCACAGTTGTTGTGCTTAATCAATTACTTAAAATGATCAGCTGTTTTCATTAAAACTCCCGCGGATGAAATGTGCGGAGGTGAAGAGCAAAAGGGGAAATTATTTGCAAAATTAAGAGATCAGGTTGAAAGTTTTGCTTGTTTTTGGCTTTAAATATGAAACAGCAGTAAACAAACATCAAGGCCAGAGAGCTACAATACCCAAAGAAACCAGATTAGCATTTATTTCATGAAGAGGAGCAGTTGCGGGCATGCAAAGGAGCTGAAAATTAATGTTTCACCTGCATGAAATTGTTTATTTCACTCAAATTCATCACTTGTATTTTACAGCTTTACCACGCTTTACCACCGAACTGACTGCAGATGAAAGAAAATGTTAGAAGATATGAGTTTCTGTGATTTAATGCACCCAATGATGCAGATATAAATAGATTTTTAAAAAAAAATAGAAACTATCTTAATTTGTTGCAGTCTGTGGCTTTGAGGTATGCAGCAGTCCAGGCGTGAAAGATGACAGATGTGACCCTCCTCCCTATGTACTGTATCTGCCTGTATATTTACGTGTCTTCTGTCTTCCCCTTTGCTCTCTTGGGACCGAAGCTCTCTGCAAGATGGACAAAAACATCCAGTCCACTCAGTTTCCCTGCAAGCTGCAATGTCAGAATGACAATAATGTATAACCATCATGGATGTTCTTTGTGAAGATAAACGGTTATCAAGCCAAACAGCATTAGATGTTACAGCCTCGGGGGACGCTGTGTCAACTGACATCCATATTTCATCTTAGCTTTGCATTATTTTCCTTGTTTTCTTATCGTCTGTTATGATAATCATCTGTCTGTGTGCTGTGGCTTTTTTTTTTTAAAGAACTGGATGTGCTGCAAATGGGTCACTCCTATCAGGCAGTTTTCCAAAGTCATTTGATTCATCCTTAAAAACGTGCAACCTAGATACTGCTTCCATACTAAAAACAGCCATCTCAGATTTTAATTTTATTGGGAGAGGATTGAGAAAGTTCCTTCAGCTCAGTTTAACAACGTCATACATGTCAGTTTAGTTTTTGACTTTCATTCTGGCTCGACTTGCTTAAGACTGCTCTGATCTTTCATCTGAGTCAGGAGGAGTGTCAGGCTGTGCTTAAGGAGACTAGTGCAGCCTTTGATAGACGAAAACGAGGTATGGCTGTCTGCTTTAGTCTTCAGTTGGTTTAGGTTGTATATAAGGCAGAGGCTATGTTGTTGGCATATGCAATCGTGGTTCAGAGCCCGTCACTATGACATCAGTTCTTTATGTAACCCTTTTTTTAGGCCCCCTGTAGGTGAAATCCCATTATCCTGCAAACTAGAAACTCACTTCATGCATACAAATGGACTGACAGACTAATGCTGGAAAAAACAACTGCAGGAAATGTAGGTGTTATGATCAAATCATGTTTGGGCTTCAGCGGTCACATCAAGGCAGCAACTGCATTCTTTTATCCTCCTACAAATAGAAAATATTAGAAGTTCAATGTTGATAAAAGATTTAGAGAAACTTGTTCACGCCTTCATCTCAGCGGGGTGGACGTTAGCAACGGCCCCTTGTTTGGTTTGCCCAGCAGATCCCTGCAGACCCTTTCAGGATGCGGCCAGAGGAACCATTCTTACATCTTTACACTAGCGTCCTGTAAGATATGGAACAACTTTTAAAGTGCTGGCGTTAGTTTATGAATCACTTAATGGCTCAGGGCCAAAATACATCTCTGATATGCTTGAAGAATATAAACCGAGCAGGTTCCTTAGATCTTTAGGAATCAGTCAGCGACAAGTGCCTAAAGTGAAAACCAAACACCGTGTTGGATTAACTATGCTGCAGACAGAATGAACCAGCATCCTGATGATCCTAAATACAATTGTAGTCACATTAAAATCTAAATTAAAGACTTTCTTATTCTCCTGCACCTTTGATTGATTATATTCTCAGCTGCACTTTTATTTCCCTTATCAAATTTGGGGACATTTATTACTGCTCTGTATTTTATCTGAAAATTTCTCTTTTAAATCAATATTTTGTGTATTTTTGTTAATTACATTCAGTTTCAACACATTTTAGCACCCACTACATCATATTTTTAAATGCTGTTTCAGCCCAGTTACAGCTCATTATTCACCAGCAACAACCTTTTACTCAAAGCAATGTTAGGTCAAGTTGTTCAATATTTTACTGTATGGCTTTAATCACTAGAGTGCAAAGATATCAGCATCTAATTACTGAAGCTTACAGCATAGTTGGGTCTGTCTAATTCAAATATGTTCTTTAAAGGTCAGACATCAGTCATAAGAGTGACGTTGGAGTAACTCATTCAGCAGAGTGACACTTCTCTAATGCTGTGAATGCAATGAGGGCCATACAGGAGACAAGTGCATACTCAGCCAGTTCAGGCCAGGGTTATAGACTATGGCAAGGCCGGAGCCATAAAGGGGGGAGTCTGCATAATATTTATCATAAACAAGTACAGCTATACAGTATACTATACAAATGTTCAATAAACTCATTTTACATTCTAGTTTCACACTTTTTAATACGTTTAAAGTAATCAAATAGAGGGACAGTGCAGTGTTTGACACTGACTGTACCTACCCACTTGGACAAACCACAGGTAAACTGTAGTACACCATAATACTAGAACCAGGGGTATTAATAATGGCAATTTGCTTTGTTTATTTATGATTATGATTGCTTTTTTAAATGATTATTTCAGACAGCAGTTTGTGTTTTTAAAAAGAAAGATAATTTCAGACAGCAGTGCGTGGTTGCCTTTCATAAAATAGATTTTTTGAATTAATGTTTTTCATCAATATACAGTAGTTGTATATTAAAATGTAAATATATATTAATGTACATTAAAATTACTGCCTTGGGCTATAGATGTGCAGTGAAAGATATACACACCTCAGCACACCTCAAGCTTTATTTATTTTATTATTATTATTTTTTTTTTTTTTACATATATTTAAAAACATTACCAGTTTACATGACCTGTTTATACATATATATAAACAGGTCATGTAAACTGGTAATGTTTATATATATATATATATATATATAGTCCATACCCATTGAGTATAGCATACCATACCATGACTTAGTCATACCAAAAATGAGAAAAAAACAACAGCATTCAGCCACAGGGGGAGCCACAGCGATCGGTCGCATTTTAGCCATTTCTAAGCATTTTTCTGTTGTTATAGCGCCACCCAGTTGCCAATTAGAGTTAAATTTCTCCAGTCACCTTGAGGCGTCCTGTTCTACATATCTACCAAGTTTAGTAAAATCCATATGGCAGTTAGGCCTAGATAAGAAATTAGCTCTCTAGCGCCCCCATTTTGTTTGATGGGGTCAATAATGGAAGGGACCCCTCAGATTATGTGTGGTCATATGCCTACAAAGTTGCGTGGTGATGGGTGAAACCCTTGAGATGTTATACACCTGTATGTGATGAGCCACGCCCTCCGCAATATTCATTGCCTTATAGAAGCTCAGTTTTAGTAAGTTTTCCAACTTTTGCCAAGAGGGAACTTTAGATATTGGTCCCTAGATTATGTTCACCGAGTTTCATGCAAATCAGTCAAACTTCCTAGGAAGAGATTGTTTTAAAGTGTTTTTCAAAAAATTCAAAATGGCAGAAAATCTATATAACCAGAAGTTATGGGTTCTTGGAAATTGTTCCTCATGAGGAGAGGCATCTCTGTGCAAAGTTTCATGTCTCTACAACATACGGGGCATGAAATATGCATATTCAAAGTTTGCAATTTCAATCGGTTGCTATAGCGCCCCCCTTTGGCCAATGGATGTAATATTGCTTCATTCACATCCTCCCATGACCGTCTACCACTGTGCCAAATTTCACATGGACTGACCAAGTCAGTGAGGAGAAAAACGTGGAACAGACACACAGGCAGAGTTTTCATCATTATATAGTAAGATAAGATATAAATATGATATGAAATATATGTAACAAAGTTGCATTCAAAATAAAGCTTGAGATGTGTTGAGGTGTCTTTTACTGCACATCCACAGCCCAAGGCAGTCATTTTAATATACAGTACTCCAATACACTACTGTATATTGATGAAAAGATATTAATTAAAATATGATTGAAAAAATCTATGAAAGGCAACCATGCACTGCTGTCTGAAATAATCATTTAAAAATTAAAAACTTTACATATGTACATACAACACACAACGATATTCCCCAACTGTTTTAATTAGTCCACAATATGGCTTCATCTTTTATTTCTACTTTTTTTTATTCTAAACTTTTATTGTATTTACTCAATTTACTCTACAAAGTTCCAGCTTGGATGAACTGTCTTTATATTTCGGTTTACGCAGTCCCTTTAAGTGGCTTGACTGTAAACTCAGTTTCCCACAATGCACCGGTGCATTCTTCCTCGTCGAACAAAAACGCGGAAACAAAAGAAATAATCAGTTTGTCAAAACAAACAACACCGAGTCGGCATGAAGTGAGCGTAGTCGTCGCTGACAGCTGTTAGAGTTCACACCGCAGCTTCGTTTAACCCGTCTGGAGGATTTGCCATGGCTTTGAAACGAATAAAGAAGGCAAGTATTCGCCTTGTTTTATTTAATGTACGTTACAGAAGAGGCTGGGGCGATGCGGAAACGTCGTTTTAACGTTAGCCAGCCAACCATCTAGCTTGATACAATCTGTTTGCTAGCCTAACGTGGTTGATTGTTGTTCCAACGCTGTTTGTGATTGATTTAACGTTATGTAACGTCAGTTAATTCGCAAGGCAGCTTTTACTGCCAGAAAGTCCGATATTTATGTCACCGGCGATGACACAGAAGCCAGTTAGCTAAGCAGATAAACTTATCTGAGCTAACTTCCAGCTAAAGTTGGCCTAGCATACTAGCAGTGTTAACGCCCTGTACGTCGGTGTCTCTGGCTAACTTACTTTTCAATAATATTTAATTTAGCGAAGTTCTAGCTGGTAGTTCAGTAACGTTAGTGTACAGTTTAACAGACTGTAAACTCAAGTTTTCCTCCTTTTAAGCATTTTTTTTACAGTAAGGCGGAAGCTGCCAAACTCATAAAATGTCGTTTGTCTTGTTTGTTTGCTCAGGAGTTACAAGACTTAGGGAAGGACCCTCCAGCTCAGTGTTCAGCCGGACCTGTAGGGGATGACTGTAAGTGTCACAATATCTTCTCCCATGTGTATAAACTTATCATTGTCTTAATTAT
This sequence comes from Epinephelus fuscoguttatus, assembly GCF_011397635.1. NCBI lineage: Eukaryota > Metazoa > Chordata > Actinopteri > Perciformes > Serranidae > Epinephelus > Epinephelus fuscoguttatus. Next base: position 15,475,995 of record NC_064767.1, read on the forward strand.
TAATCCTGTAATATGGCCACTTTGATTCTTGTCATCACTCTTGTTCTGTGCTGGTATGAAGCCTTGATATTACATAATGTTCTCACAAATGTTGTCTTCGTCTTTGTTTCTTTTAGTGTTTCATTGGCAAGCTTCCATCATGGGACCGGTGAGCCTTTTCTGGATTAGTTTCCTGGATATTTTTAAAACCAAGCTTCTTCTGGATCTCCATACAATAGTGTTTTATGTTGACTTTACAGCTCTTTCTATTCTGTATGGAAAGCACAGACTGGCACACTCTATCCCAGTGTCACACACTAAAGCCCATGGTGTTACTTAGACAATAGGAAAAGGGGAAATACCACAATACCATAATTTAAACAAAGTGAATCTTAAACAAATGAAAGGCAAATTATAATCTAAATGAATGGTTGCTCTCCTAATGCAAATAGCATTCTATTACATGCAGTACTAGGCATAATTTAACAATACTTTTCCTCTCTATTCCAGCCCGACAGCCCATATCACGGAGGAGTATTTTTCCTTTCTGTCCATTTTCCAATGGACTATCCCTTTAAACCACCAAAGGTAAGTTTACTGAGTAGCTCAGTTGTACACCACCTTGTTAAACAAGTATTTTTCACTATTTTCTAAAGTATATTATAGAACCAATGATTAATCAATAATGAATGATTGGATGCAGCCCTTGTCACAAGAGGGTTATTTTATCTATTACTGCTTTATTGTTGTTTTCATAGATTTCCTTTACAACGAAAATCTATCACCCAAACATCAACAGCAATGGTAGCATCTGCCTTGACATCTTGAGGTCACAGTGGTCACCTGCTCTTACAGTATCGAAAGGTAACTCATATCTTCACTTTGCCTGTGTGATAGAGCATAGTATATCACAACAGCACTGTGTAGGATCTGGTTTGTACCCACAATTTACTGAAGTCATGAGGAAACATGTTTAAGGGTAAATTAGGATGTTGGGGCAAAACGTAACATGGGGAGGAAATGCCAAAGATAGGTGAGTTGAATTCTATCAAAATGCGCATGACAGTGAAGTCCCTTTGGTGAATCAATCCACCAAATCTGCATTCTTCCAAGTGAATGATTTCCAGCCTCTAGGAGCACAGATAACAGGATTTTCAAGCCTGATTATCCAAAAATGAACCTCTGCACCCTGTGTGTTTTTGTGACTGTTACGACTCCTTTGATGGCAAGGTGGAAAGGAGACATCAACACGACAGTCAAAAATAAGATGGAGTCAGAGCATGTGTATAAGCAAAGAAAATGGTTTATTGAGCAACAGAAATCTAACAAAAGATGACAATTGCGGAGGAGGGTGGGTTAAGGTGGTTGTGCCAAATAAACTGAAAGAAATACAGTAAAAGTGGGCCTAATCTGAGTCTGAACTTGAAAACAAAACTCAAACAAAAAACTGACTCTCTTATCTAAAAAAAGAAGCTTAACCAAAAATAGATACAGGGGTGGCACCAACCCCAAAAACTTGTGGACAATGGAGACCTACGTGAGTGAAAAATGTATAGGGTACCCCAATTTACCTGTGTCCACCACCTCACTCCACAAACCTTGTTTTAAGAAACCAAGTTAACTCAATCGCATGCCGCACTCAACACCACGAACAGCAGCTCTAGCAGGCAGAGAGGAGAAGAGAGCGATCACTGCAGGCATGGTCCTTTCATAAGAGAGCCCTGGATGTGATTGGCCAGTCTGGAAACACCCACACTCTACAGATGCAGGCCACTCAGGTTGATGGCACCTGGAGAGCGGAGGGGAGGGAGAGAGAGGGAGAGAGAGAAGACCGGGGGGAAACACACCCACAAACACAAACTGCACTGTGCCCCTGCCTGGCATGCTACAGTCACTTTGAAAACTAACAGGATTTTTTGATATAAAGATGCATGAAATTGAGGCTTTTTTAAAAATTGAAATGTGTGCATACTAATTTTTGGTCTTTTTCTTACAGTTTTATTATCCATTTGCTCCTTGCTATGTGACCCAAATCCAGATGATCCACTAGTCCCTGACATTGCACACATCTACAAAACAGACAAACAAAAGTGAGCATGAAAGCTACAGAAATTGGAATGTGGAAATACTTGAATCTGTCAACTGTTGTCTAGAAAGTCATCCTGTGTTTTTTCATTTTTCTATAGGTACAACAAAGCAGCCAAAGACTGGACTCAGAAGTATGCAATGTGAAGGGCTGGACTTTCTGCAACAATGACGCATCCCTGAACACCTCAAATTATGACAGTACTGTTTCAACTGCTCATCCACACTGGTTCTTGTTGAGGTGTTTTACTCGCTTGAGGCACTTTCTCTACTTGGACTTTACTTGACTTCACTGTTTTTACTGTTTATTTTATTCTCCCCTTTAAATTGGCGTCATTATTATTAATATTGGTTGTGGTGAGATGGCCTAATTATACTTTTCTTTTAAGAGATTTATATTGTACAAGACTATACTGGAGTTGTTTTTCATCGTTTTGCATTAAAGACATTAATCAGTAAGTGGATTGCAATTTGTTTCTTGACAACACACATGAGTAAACTGAAGTTCTGAACCATCTTGTGGCATGGAAATTTTTAATTCAGTTCTCAGTATATTTCAAAGTTGAGACTGACCCTTTTTCTACTATTCACATGGCCACTAGGTGGTAGCCTTTACTTTTTACCACCCAAAGACTCCTACTTAGGAACTTTTGCTCCTTGACAACCTGTTTGTCAAGTAGGGAAACTTGTTTGAGAAACTTGTTTGTGTTACATGTAATTCAGGCCCATTTGCTAACTGGTTATTCGTGTGGATAGTGGATATTATAGTGTCATATTGTAGCAATAAAATTAATATAAGAAGAGATGTCTTGTTCATTAAAATGAGACTACCCATTATCATTATATCGGCTGGGTGCAGCTCAATTGTGCATTGGTGAAGTTAGTGTTTTCTCCTATTGATGTGTCCAGAGTACACTATAAACATGCTGATGTTAATGTAAAGATGGACATATGCATTCTGCAGTGTTGTGGGGGTGTGGCTTAATCACAACTGTGCTGAGTGAGGACTTGACATGTCCTAGTCCTACAGAAATGTTGGCCCTCATCTTTTCAGTCAGCAATTCTATTAAGATCAGCTCTAATTACCTGCCAGAAGAAAAACATTGTTGTAGATTGCTGATAATTCAAATAAAACACTTAAAATAATAACATGTATGCCTTAACCTTGGCAGATTTATTTGAAAGTTGAGGTGAAGAGCTAAAATGTCAAAGCTGTACTCAGGTTTTAGTTATGCATTCAATGTTTTTTCTCAGAATAAAAATCAAATGCTTGGTCATTTTCACCCTTAATCCCAGATGATTGAAGTTTGCACTCCAAATATGCAAGACGTGGACTGAGAGAGAGCATGTGTGCTGTAGCACTGTTGTTACTTTGTAAAGAAAGCTCCGGCTGTGAGATTGAGGTGAGGTTATCACAAGTCCAGCGTGAGTGTGACCAGGGGACAACAAAAAGACATAAAAGAACTAAAGAGATATAACCCCAAAAGGGCAGAACAACACAATGAGACACAAAACAACCACAAAGAGATACAAAATGACTACAATAGTGTCAAAACAACAAGAAAGAGACACAAAATGTCTACAAAGAAGGAAAAAACGACAGACACAAAATAACTACAAAGAAGGAAAAAATAAGACAAAATGTCTACAAAGAGACACAAAATAACTACAAAAAAGGAAAAAAACAACAGACAAAATAACTACAAAGACGGAAAAAAATAAAGAGACACAAAACAATCACAGACACAAAATGACTTTAAAAGGGGCAGAACAACAATAAAGACACAAAATAATCACATAAGGGGCAAAAAACAACAAAGAGAGACAAAACAACCACAAAGAGACACAAAATCAATACTAGTATTTTTTCCTTTCTGTCCATTTTCCAACGGACTATCCCTTTAAACCACCAAAGGTAAGTTTACTGAGTAGCTCAGATGTACACCACCTTGTTAAACAAGTATTTTTCACTATTTTCTAAAGTATATTATAGAACCAACGATTAATCAATAATGAATGATTGGATGCAGCCCTTGTCACAAGAGGGTTATTTTATCTATTACTGCTTTATTGTTGTTTTCATAGATTTCCTTTACAACGAAAATCTATCACCCAAACATCAACAGCAATGGTAGCATCTGCCTTGACATCTTGAGGTCACAGTGGTCACCTGCTCTTACAGTATCGAAAGGTAACTCATATCTTCACTTTGCCTGTGTGATAGAGCATAGTATATCACAACAGCACTGTGTAGGATCTGGTTTGTACCCACAATTTACTGAAGTCATGAGGAAACATGTTTAAGGGTAAATTAGGATGTTGGGGCAAAACGTAACATGGGGAGGAAATGCCAAAGATAGGTGAATTGAATTCTATCAAAATGCGCATGACAGTGAAGTCCCTTTGGTGAATCAATCCACCAAATCTGCATTCTTCCAAGTGAATGATTTCCAGCCTCTAGGAGCACAGATAACAGGATTTTCAAGCCTGATTATCCAAAAATGAACCTCTGCACCCTGTGTGTTTTTGTCACTTTGAAAACTGTGAAATTGTAGGTTTTGTAAGGTGTAATTGGAAGAGCAAACAGGGGGGTGTTCAGATATCAGTGTTGAAACTAATGGCTAGAAATACTTTTTTTTCCAAATACCTAAACTAAAAGGATTTTTGACATAAAGATATACGATATCAAGGTAGGTCCATTCATATTTATGTGTTTTTTCATTTTTCTTTACTTGGACTTTACTTGACTTCACTGTTTTTACTGTTTATTTTATTTTCCCCTTTAAATTGGCGTCATTATTATTAATATTGGTTGTGGTGAGATGGCCTAATTATACTTTTCTTTTAAGAGATTTATATTGTACAAGACCATACTGGATTTATTTTTCATCGTTTTGCATTAAAGACATTAATCAGTAAGTGGACTGCAAATTGTTTCCTGACAACACACATGAGTAAACTGAAGTTCTGAACCATCTTGTGGCATGAAAATGTTTAATTCAGTTCTCAGTATATTTCAAAGTTGAGACTGACCCTTTTTCTACTATTCACATGGCCACTAGGTGGTAGCCTTTACTTTTTACCGCCCAAAGACTCCTACTTAGGAACTTTTGCTCCTTGACAACCTGTTTGTCAAGTAGGGAAACTTGTTTGAGAAACTTGTTTGTGTTACATGTAATTCAGGCCCATTTGCTATCTGGTTATTCGTGTGGATAGTGGATATTATAGTGTCATATTGTAGCAATAAAATTAATATAAGAAGAGATGTCTTGTTCATTAAAATGAGACTTACTATTATCATTATATCGGCTGGGTGCAGCTCAATTGTGCATCGGTGAAGTTAGTGTTTTCTCCTATTGATGTGTCCAGAGTACACTATAAACATGCTGATGTTAATGTAAAGATGGACATATGCATTCTGCAGTGTTGTGGGGGTGTGGCTTAATCACGACTGTGCTGAGTGAGGACTTGACATGTCCTAGTCCTACAGAAATGTTGGCCCTCATCTTTTCAGTCAGCAATTCTATTAAGATCAGCTCTAATTACCTGCCAGAAGAAAAACATTGTTGTAGATTGCTGATAATTCAAATAAAACACTTAAAATAATGACATGTATGCCTTGGCCCCACTGAAAGGGCCTACTGGTCCTCCTCCTTCTGCAAAATGTCACTCGAATTAAGATGTACCAACACATCTGACACATAATAACTACAAAAAGCAGCAAAACAACCACAAACACACACACAATGTCTGAAGAAAGATGCTAAATTACTTCAAAGAGACACAAAATAACCAAAAAGAGACACAAAACGAATACAAAAGGGACAAAACAACAATAAAGAGACACAACATGGCCCTAAAATGGCACAACACAAAGAGACACGAAACAACAACAAAGAGAAACAAAATGACTACAAAGAGACACAAAACAACCACAAAAGGGATAAAACATGAAGAGGCATTAAATAACTACAGAAGAGGCAAAACAACAATAAAGAGATACAAAACAATCACAAAGAGACACAAGATGACTACAAAGAGACACAATGACTACAAAGAGACACAATGACTACAAAGAGACACAAAATGACTACAAAGAAACACAATGACTACAAAGAGACACAATGACTACAAAGAAACACAATGACTACAAAGAGACACAATGACTACAAAGAGACACAATGACTACAAAGATACACAATGACTACAAAGAGACACAAAATGACTACAAAGAGACACAATGACTACAAAGAGACACAAAATGACTACAAAGAAACACAATGACTACAAAGAGACACAATGACTACAAAGAAACACAATGACTACAAAGAGACACAATAACTACAAAGAGACACAATGACTACAAAGACACAATGACTACAAAGAGACACAAAATGACTACAAAGAGACACAATGACTACAAAGAAACACAATGACTACAAAGAGACACAAAATGACTACAAAGACACAAAATGACTACAAAGAGACACAATGACTACAAAGAGACAAAATGACTACAAAGAGATACAATGACTACAAAGAGACACAATAACTACAAAGAGACACAAAATGACTACAAAGAGACACCATGACTACAAAGAGACACAAAATGACTACAAAGACACAATGACTACAAAGAGACACACAATGACTACAAAGAGACACCATGACTACAAAGAGACACAAAATGACTACAAAGACACAATGACTACAAAGAGACACACAATGACTACAAAGAGACACCATGACTACAAAGAGACACACAATGACTACAAAGAGACACCATGACTACAAAGAGACACAAAATGACTACAAAGACACAATGACTACAAAGAGACACAAAATGACTACAAAGAGACACAATAACTACAAAGAGACACAAAATGACTACAAAGACACAATGACTACAAAGAGACACAAAATGACTACAAAGAGACACAATGACTACAAAGAAACACAATGACTACAAAGAGACACAAAATGACTACAAAGAAACACCATGACTACAAAGAGACACAAAATGACTACAAAGACACAATGACTACAAAGAAACACAATGACTACAAAGAAAAACAAAGACTACAAAGAGACAATGACTACAAAGAGACACAAAATGACTACAAAGACACAATGACTACAAAGAAACACAATGACTACAAAGAGACAATGACTACAAAGAGACACAATGACTACAAAGAGACAATGACTACAAAGAGACACAAAATGACTACAAAAGTGACACAAATTAACTACAAAGAGACACAAATAACAACAAAAGGGGCAAAACAACAATAACGAGACACACAATCGCTTCAGAGACAGAAAGTAACCAAAAAGAGATTCATGAGTAAAAAGAGATACAAACAAAACAAAAAAACGACATAAACCCATCACACAGTCTGGGTGTCTTGTTCTTGTGTAGTAGAGCTGGTGGGGCCCACTGTCTCATAACCCACTTATGCTCAGAAGTGAGACTTACGAATAATTTAAATAGGAAGAATGTTATGAAATCACAAATATAGCAGAACAAAACATTGGACAGAACTGTAGAAAACGAACACATTAATCCACACGTAACAAGACGATAGCCCTGAAAACCATCATTAATCATTTCCTGGCCACAGCATGAGAACAATACCAGAATCATATTCCTATAGGGACCTGCAAACCTTTTATTGTTTACATCACTGACCTCCTGCTTCTGTATTATTATTATTACTACTTCACTCAGCACATAAACAGCATCTTTGGACTCTGACTTTCTACACATTTGTTTTGCTTTCTCTTTCCTGTATTGCTTCCCTATAGCCACTCTCAGGGTGCCGAGTATTTCCTCTATAAACCAATAAATTGGCGACATGGGGTGTTATCATAAACTGCCAGCCTGTGTCAGAAAGTGGCATAAAAATATTGAAAGTACTCGAGCCTGCCTTTGTGTTTGTTTATTTTCATATGCAGTGGTCTTGAATTGTATTTTTCAGCTCATAATAACTGTGATTTTGTTTCATAACAGCTTCCCATAAATGAGACACAATAAACGTGTCCCCCACAAACTCAAATTGAATTCAGTGAATTTCTCACATATAATAAAGTTTTAAGACTTCACAGAATCCAAGGGGAGGAAGATGGTCAAAAAAAAGGTTTCTGGGAGGAGTCCCGGGTTTTTTTTTTGCAGGGTGACACGTGAAACTTTCTCGAGGAGTTGGTTGGTATGTTTGCTGTGTGCTGTACGACGCTCCGTTAACTCTGCAGACAACCTATAGCGAGTGGACCAGTGCTGCTGCCTATTTTTAGAAGTCTGCCTAATGGGGGAAAACGAAGGGGCTTGAAGAAACTGCAGAGGAAGGTCTCAACTGCGCTGCCATGAGCCCGCACAACACCGCCAAGTGACGGGATTAAAACAAAAGAAAAGTTAACAGAAGTTTCAACCGCTTCGCCTCAGCTCGACTTTACTTTGACTAAAACGCAGTGGCCACCGGAGAAGTTGCTGCGCAGCGCAATGGCTGCCCAGTGCGACACTTTAAGCGGATACTTGCAACAGTCGGACCAGGGCTCCAACAGCGAGCGCAGCACCGACTCTCCTCTCCCTGGATCAGAGGAGGATCTGAGCGGGCTCCATCCGCTGCCAGATCCGGAGTGGACTGAGGAGAGGTTTCGGGTGGACCGCAAGAAGCTGGAAGTCATGTTATTAGGTAAAAGAAACCAAGTAACTAACTACAAAGTTACCGCTAAAGTATTTTCTAAACGTCTATCCTGTCCACGTCTCATCTCCTGTAATTGTACCCTGTCCTTTCCGAGAAGCTGCACACTCCAGCAGCCCTCTGACGGCCCTTTGTTTATGCTACACTCATAAAATGACACTTTCTGTACACACATGCTACTTTTGGGAAGTTCAAATTTCAAGACTCCTTCCCAGCATGGTCAGGAAGCTCGAGCGTGTCATGCGCGTGATCCGGAGTCAATTAGGGGCTAATTAAGCATCATTTAGCGCTGAGCTTTCAATTAGAGTTTTCACACGAAAGAAAGTGATACACCGAGCACAGGGAGAAGCTGCTGAGTTTACAGTCATGTGGGCGTGCGTGGTGTCTGCAACAAGCTTAAACAGAAGGTTGAAGAGGTCAAAGACATGAGACAGTGATCATCATTGCTGTGCTGATGGAGAGGGCAGTAACAGGCCCCGACCACAGGCTGGCGCTGCACAAACTCCCATGGTCTGTTTATAGACTCAACTGCAATTGACCTGAGCATGCAGTTTGCTTACTTCTCAGTTAAACTTAGAAAGAGACTGTTAGAAAACATCTTTTAAACGAATTGATGCTTTCTGCCTCAAACCTTGACGCCAGGTTCCTTTTTCAAAAGACAGTACTCTGTTATACAGTAGAGCTTCAACGATTCATTGATTAATTGTTAGTTATTAAATTATTTGTCAGCTAATTTGATAATCCAGTAATTGGTTTGAGTATTTTATTAAAGGAAGAAAATGTTAGATTCCCTGATTCCAGCTTCTTAAACGTGATATGTTCCAGTTCATTAATGTCTCTGAGAGTAATCTTTGTGATTGTGGACAAAATAAGATATTTGAGGACGTCATCTTGGGCTTCAGGAAACACTGATGGATTTTCTGACATTTTATAGACCAAACCATTTGTTTTCATAATTGGAAAAATAATCGGCAGTCCTGTTGAACAGTGTCATGCTGACTTTTCCTGCATGTGTGGGCTGCACAGTCAATCAAAATATTATCAAAATCGCAATATGGCCAAGTGCAATACCCAAATTGGAGGAGCTGCAGTGTTTTGATAAAGGTAAAATGTGTGATGACACATAAATGAAGCATTGTGTTATTATAAATCACATTCAACATGCTTGTTTGGTACAGACCTCAGCTAATATCTCATCATTATTGTTTTTTGTATTGTCAGTGAAGGTAAACTGCAAAAATTACCATTCCCACTAAATTGTGAGTCATTGTAATTGCAATATCTGTCAGAATAATTGCAATATATATATATTTTTTTGCATATGGTGCAGCCCTGCTATGACAGTAAACGAAATATCTTTATATTGTGGACAAAACAGGACATTTAAATATCTCTTTTGGGCTTTTGGAAACATTGATCATACATTTTCTCCATTTTCTGACATTTCATAGACCAAACAACTGCTTTATTAATCAAGACAATAATCGACAGTAAAAAAAAAAAAAAAATCACAGTATATATAATTTTTTTGCATATTGTGCAGTCCAGTATGACAGTAAACTAAATATCTTTGGATTGTGGACCAAACAAGACATATTAAAATGTCAGTTTGGGCTTTTGGAGACATTTTTCACCATTTCCTGACATTTTATAGACCAAACAGCTAATTGCACAATCGAGAAAGTGATCGTCAGAATAACTGATTGACTGTGTGATCTCTTCTCTGATGTCGTGCAATTGACAGCGAACAGTTAAACAAGCGATGACAGACTCATAAAGACAGGCCAGGCTGGTCTCTGTTGAGAGCTCCCTGGAAACTCAAAGGTTGAGATCATTCATCACACATTTTCAAAACACAAGAGAGAGCAATATTAGAGCCTTCGGTAAACGGGCTGGATTCTTTTACCATTTTATCAAGACTGAGTGGCAGCCAAACACGACCTTAGTAGGAACATCTATCATGATTGTGCTGTAATTAAAAGCAAGAGTTGTACAGTAGCATGACGCTGATTGCAGCTCTAAATTTTACTCGGTGAAAGCTGTTAGTCTGTAATGTTTAAGATGTGATTAAAGTTTGAGGCAAACTTTTGGAGTAATCGTCAGCGAGCGTCTGGTGTTGAAGTTTATCCTACACACAGACGCATGCACTCACACACGTAGTTCCCCTTGAGGATGTCCTGGTTGCTGCCTCGCTGCTCAGTACATTCCTCAAAGCTCCATGTCATCCCCAACTCTTCCAGGAAAACAACTTAACCAGAGGCCAGCCCTAAAGTGTCCCAGACAAACCGTGCGCCATATCCTACAAGTGTCTGTTTGTGCATTTGTATGCGTTGCGTATAATCTATCCGGTCTACCGGCTCTTTATAGTTTTGTTAATTTGCTCTGGTATCTCTGCCAACGTCTTGTTTCACAATTGCTGCATCATGACATCATGGGTGACATTGCTCATGTTGACAGTGCAGCCGGGTTGTGAAATAGAGACGGCTGCTGCATTACATTTCTCTGACTGGTTGTAGATTCAGGTTTAAATACCTCAGTATCCCAACTGTGAAACTGCTTTAAACTTTGGCATGTGGCCTTCAGGAAGAATCCAGGGAGTTTGGTTGCATCGTATGTAAAAACACAGTCTGTTGAGTTTTGCACATGATGCACTGATAACTACAGAAAGCTAGTCTCAGTCTAGTTTCAGCTCACGGAATCAGATTTATGTCCATAAATGCAATTTCAAGTCCCAATAATAAATAGCTCTTTTAGACACATCCAGTTGGGTCAGAGCTCTGTAACATCTGGCTGTGTTTTGATTGGACGGGCTTTAGACTTTGACGTGGTACAGCATGTTCTGAAGGCCAGAATCTGGACGCTAATGAAATAATTTTATGGGAACCTTAGTGTATTTTTACTCAGTGTTTTACTGTCTGTGACGGTATCTCTGGCTTCTCTTTCCTGGAACATTAAGTGTGCTTGACCCTCGGCAAAGAGCCACGGGTCGATTCTTGTTGCGTTCACTTCTCAAACAACAATAGCTCAGCATCTTGACTTTTTATCGCATCAAGGTAATATGTCTGAGCTAGTCGGCCTTTTTTAGGGGCTGATATGACCATCTGGTTCAGGAACAGCCATCTCTTTTATAAATTATTACATCAGTGGTTAAGCAATAAACTGCTGTGCGGTACACTTGCTCGTGTACAGTATGGCTAAACATTAATTCACTGTCTTGCATATGGATAACACATTTTTTACCTACACATACAGGAGGGGTTTTGACATGGATTTTTTTTAAAATGTTGGACAAAAATAGTGACACATCATATATAAATGATAAAAATGAATATGGAAAGAAACAAGCAAGATTTAAAATTGGGCTGCAGCTGATGTTTGTTTTTTCTAAACGATCAATATGAGGGTTTTTTTTTTTTGAGTATTGGATTAAAATACTAAATTAATAATAAGATAAATCAGGAAAAAAACATAAAATCCTCCCATCAGAGAAACTGAAATTACAGAATATTTGCCATTTTTGCTTAAGAAATGACCAGCAATCCATTTATTATCAAAACTGAGACTGATTAATGTTGTGTTTAGCAACTAATCAATTAATAGATTAATCAGCTCTAATTAAAAACAGATGATAGCAACAGAGTTACCACAGCATGAAAATATTTGACTAAATAAACCGTGCCATTTTGCTCATGATGCTTGGATGAAGTTTGATTGTTTGATCAGTTTCATTTGCTTCCAGTACATTATAGTCAGGCTGCACTGATCAAATTGTTCAACATGGTGTCTGTTGTGCCTGAATCATGATTGGCTGATCGACTTGAATACTTGGATCGATAACCTTTGTGGTCTCAGTGTTTATTTAAGAGGCTAGCTAATTGCTGTGTTGAGGAATTATGGTGTGATGCATGTTGGCAAACAGACAAATAAGCCTGTAACGTGTGTGTGTCTGCCAGATTACATGCTTTGTTCATGGACTGCTAGAGTTTTATATTTTACAGTCAATCCCAGAGGCAACCTGCTGAAGAGCCTGTCTGTCTGGCATGTGTCTGATATAATTAGGAAGTTTGGAATAATTCCCAGTATATACATGTATTATATTCCTTTATCTTCATTATCATTTTTTTTTAGTATGATTTCATTCGTTCAGCGTCACAGCCACTTCTGTTTGTTATAGTGTAACATGCTCCTGGCCCCTATTCTGGATTTGTATCTTAATTCTCAGAGTTTTTATGAAGTTTAGTCCTCAAATCAGATAAAGTTATTATCGTAGGTGATTTCAATATTCATGTTGACATTGATAATGACCGCCTCACTACTATGTTTAACTCATTATTAGACTTCAGAGTGTACATGTACCCACTCGCTCTGACGAAATTGAAATTGAAGACTTAATCTTTCTACAAAATCCCTCTCAATCAGATCATTACTTAATAACTTTTGATGTCTTATTACTTGATTACGCGCCACTTGGCAAAAGCTACTGTTCCAGATGTTTATCCGATAGTGCTGTAGCAAACTTTAAGGAAATAATTCCATCAACATTAAATTTAATACCATGTCCCACTGTAACAGAGGTTTCCTATATTAACTTTAAACCCTCCCAAATTGATCATCGTGTTGATAGCGCTGTAGGCTCACTGCAACAACACTTGACTCTGTAGCATCTCTTAAAGGGACAGTATGTAGCATTTCCAGTTGCTTATTGGCAAAAATCGATGTCTGCATTCATAAATGTCATCATTGGTGTACTATTACCTCCACCAATAATCTGACTTATTCCCGTAAAAGGAGAATTTCGGATTTGTTTGTACATTGTGCGGGTAAGTCGTCTGGGGGGTTCCATAACGTTTCACCATCTTCAAAATACCTCCGCCAGCGAGGGACATACAGCCCCGCCTTCAGCGTATTTGTTGAGACCCAGGCCAGCGCTGCGTGACCAAGGAGCCAAAGGAGAGGAGCAAGAGGCGCTTCGCTGCTACCCCGGCATCGGGGCTTTCGCTGCCAAGAAAGCACAAAAGGGAATCAAAAAGGCAACGTGACCGGCGAATTTAGAAAAAACAGGGGTCAACATCGGGGTAGTCTTTCCCAGGTGGAAATGGCTGCTGAAGGAGAAAGGTTTTAAAAGGGACGCTGATGTTGCCTGCTTTGTTCTTGACGGGTAAAAAACTTTACTGCCTAAATTAGCTCGTCCTCCTCTCTCTTCCTCCGCGCCTAGCTCCTACCGATCCTACCTCTCTCCCTCTCCCTACCAGTGCAGGCGTTGAATCACCAGATGAAGATCAAAATATAAATGAATGATTTAACCCAACTAATTAGTACATAGTTCATGCTTGTTACACTCAGAGGATCGTACAGTGTCGTAAAGCAATATTAGCACTTTGGGAACATTTGTTTGTGTTCATTAGCAAGCTGCTAGATGCTATGTGGTACCAAATCCCCCAGCGCAATATAATTCACTATCTTGCTTTTAGGTACACAGTGGCTATCTTAGTTGAAATACACGTTTGAAACAGTGAGGCGCTAGAGTGTGCTATCCGTTTGAATGCAATGAACAGTTTCAACGTTTCATGGGAGAAAATCCTACACACTGTCCCTTTAAAAAAAAAAAGATAATGAAACAAACAAAGTTAACGCCGTGCTATAACTACCCACACCAAAAATTAAAACAAGTATCTTGAAAATTTGAAAGAAATTGGCATTAAACCAAACTGGAATAATCTTGTTTAGTCTGGCAAAGCAGTGTTAAAATGTACAGGAAGGCCCTCTGCAACGGTAGAGCAAACTATTAATCAGCATTAATAGAAGACAGGGATTATTATGTTGATCTGTTTTGTACACACGCCATCTGTCCGTCATGGAGGAGGGATCCCTCCTCAGTTGTTCTTCCTGAGGTTCCTACCACCAGGTTTTTTGGGGGAGGGATTCCTTATCTGCTGTGAGGACAGAGGGATGTTTGACGCTGTACAGCCCTCTGAGGCAAATTGTGATTTGTGATATTGGGCATTATAAATAAAATTGAATTAGTTTGATCTATTATTTAATCTATATCAACATCAGCATTTTATCTACTAATCGGATAACTGATATGCCCGACAGGCAAGTGTCGTTTTTCACGTTTGGCCGGAGAAATCTGATCACTTGTAGCAATGCATCTAAAGTTTAGTGCCATAATAACATTTATATTAGCTTTTTGTCAGAATCCGTAAATGTTGTCCTCACAATAAACCTGGCTGTACTCAGAAAAGGTGTCAGAGTGGGACATCAGACTGTTGAAGAGCCATATAGTCAGGGGGTTGCATAAATTTTGGAGAATAGAAATGACAGAGAAGCACTCTGTACCCATTAGAATATGTTGATGACTCACCAGAATGATTCCACACCGGAGCAAAATCCCAGCGTACACACTTAAACTACCCTCTGTTTGGATCAGCCGTATTTCACGCCCCCGTTCTGGCACCGTTTGCATCAGGAGAAAATGGAAATTGTTAACTGCTTTGCAATTACAAATTTACTGTCTCTCACATTGGCAGCGACGCAGGTTCCCCGGGCTTAGATCAGTAAATAGAGTGTAAAGTGACAACAAAATCTCACCCTGACAGCCATCTGGGTTTAACTGTTGTACTGTTGGCACCCTAGAATAGAACTCCCCAAGTTAATGGCCTGGATACCTTGACACAGGCATGAAAGCCTGAAAGATAGTTTTATGTGTACAGGGAACAGTATAAGAGAACTTTTGTGTCTTGTTTTTTCTTACATTCATTATGATGTGAAGAGTCCAGAGGCAAGTGTGGGAAAGAGGTAACATTTTCTGCATGTGCAACAAGGTTTTCCATGGGGTTTTTTTAAGCGTGCATTACCTATGCATTCACCCGTGTATGGGTCAATTTGAGGAGCTGGCTGTGGGATTCCCTGCTCAGACTAGTAATGATGAGAGTTCAGTGGTGTTTGTGACTTAGCACGGCCTCCTGGTGGGCCAGTAACTGCAACAACAACCTGCAATTAGGCTAAGTGAATCATTTTCTTCGTTGAACTAATTTGTTTTCCTGCTCCTAAACCACAGACTATTATTGGGCGGCTTTGTCTCAGAACGGAAAAACTGTTGCATATGGTAATGAGAAAGTACAGGTATTCTCAGTATGTAGTGATTGAGGAGTTGTTTTGTTCATGTGTGCTGAAATGTTTCTCACATACAACGTTATTTGTGTGCCACACAAAATAAGAATACTTTCATTCAGAGGCCAGTGGAAAGTCATCCTCTGAGAAGGGAAAATTGTCCTCTGCTGAAAATGCAATTATATTTCTCAGTATTCTTTTTTTTTCCTTTATTGTTTGGAGAATTATTTCTCTGGCTTCAAAACCCACATAATGAGGGGAGTATGTGTGAGGGCCTCATCCTCCTCGTCCTCCTGGGTGCTGAGTAAGACTCACAGACAGGAAGTGAGTGTCTTGTGGGGAATGTGCTGCAGGCTTTCTCTTCTCTCTCCCTCTATTGCTCCCTCTTGAGCATTCGAACACTGCTCTGTTGTTCCAGCCTCCGTCAGATCCACTGTGGAGTTGTTGGACTTTCCCGGGTCTTTATTCTGACACTACGACACCGTCCTCACCTCGTAACCTGACCAAACCCAGGCAGAAACATTACTGAAACACACAGACATCACAAACACTTGTGTTTTTGTAGCTTGTGCTCCTCAGTTTTGCAGCGAAGAAAGTTAACAGTGTACCCACACACTTAATTGCATATAATCATCTCTATAATGGATAATTAGATACAGTGTTAAAGCTATTTTGATTTCAGTGCTCTAATATAATAGCATTACATGGAGTAGTTTGAAGTAAAAGCAAAGATGGAGAGGCAGGGGGACTTTGGGAGAAACCTTACACACACACCACCTTTTGGAAGAATGCACTGAAGGGTGGAAAACAATAGACGGAGCCAGCGCTAGAAAGGAAAATCCTCTCTGATGTGAAAATTGTGCTTTCCCTCTGATGAGGTTATCATCTGCCATTGGGAGATACTGTGATGTTTAAACCAGATTTGGACTGGATTCTCTACAAAATGTGTGTGTGTGAGTGTGGCAAAGCAGCAGTTGTGCTTATTTTGTAGTCGTGGATCACAGTCAGAGTAGTTACCACTGTCAGGACACAAAAAAAGCTTCACATTCATTTCAGTAAAGCAGATATTCATTTACTTTCACACACATTGGCTTCCAGGTTCTGCCTCAAGTTCCTCACACAGAGTTTCACTCTGATTGAACTGTGACCTGTGAAATAGTGACACTAATCCTGTTGTCAGTTTGAGGGAAAGGGTAGGATTGGCCTGTTGTTCAGACTGTATTGATGGTACAGTCTTTAGTCTTAGTCTTCATCTGCTGTCAATATGAACGACTGCGTAGGAGGGACACTGAATAGGGTTGTAAGAAAATATCCAAATTAAGTTTCACAATCTAATTAACTGAATTATTGAAATTGCAATATGACCAACTGCAATATCCAAATCACCAGAGCAGCACCTATTCCGTAAAGGTAAAATGTGTCACAATACAGCATTACAAATAAAGCATTGTGGTGTTACATAGAGATGCACCGATCCAGCTTTTTCAGTTTCGATACCGATCCCGATGCTGTGGCTTTGAGTATCGTCCGATACCCGATACCGATCTGATACCATGGTTGACCTAAAAGCTATATACCTTTACATGTAGAACAGAAAAGACTAGAGGCATCAGACATTGATGACTGCACAGTTCTTTCCTAAGATAAAATGAAACAAGATGAAACAGATTAATGCAATGATGAGCTATTTATTTTTAACAGAAATAAACAATTGTGCAACAGCAGTTGAAATAGTGTGAAATACCTCCACACAGCAGCTCTCTCCTTCGCTCCATGGCGTATGACATAGCTCGCATCACAATAGATTTAAAGGGAAAGGATCGCCTGAGGTATAGGTTGCATTTTCCGATACCCAATCCATCTCTTTTGATGATATCGGGGCCGATATTCAATCCAGATATCGGGTCGGTGCATCCCTAGTGTTACAGTGATGCCCAGCCTACAAATCATATTCCAGATGTACAGGAACATGCTTTAAATAACAAACAACAGCAGCAAATAACATCATTATTATTTATAGATTATTTTCAGTGAGCAAAAAAAAGGGGAAAATTACTAGGGATTTAACAGTCCATTGATCTGGATTGATGTGTCGATTCAGTGATCAGCGATCCAGTATCATCTATGCAAAGGTAAAACATCAATCCATATCATCATCTTTATGTTATGCCATTATTTTGGAACTATGTGTCACTGTCAAACAGGGGCAGGCAGATGACAAGCAGCCACAAAGATGATGAGGATGACAAAAATCCTCTTGGACATAACAGTGATTTATACTTGGTGGTTCGGGCATCCGATTAGGATGCCTCCTGGGTGCCTCCCGCTGGAGGTGTCCCGGGCACGTCCCACTGGTAGGAGGCCACGGGGCAGACCCAGAACAAGCTGGAGGGATTACATAACTCGTCTGGCCTGGAAGTGTCTTGGGGTCCCCCAGGAGGAGCTGGAAAGCATCACTAGGGAGAGGGATGTCTGGGCTGCTTTGCTAGGCCTGCTGCCCCCGCTACCCGGCCCCGGATAAGCAGATGAAAATGGATGGATGGATGGACATAAATCAGCAGTGTGAAAACATTTTTGATTATGGAGAAAATGCAGGTCAACAGATAAAGAACATGCTGTATGTGAGTTGCGAGTTAACACACGAGCATCTGCACTCTGCTAATTTCTCATGGCAGCAATGTTAGCTGCTGTTTCAACAATGTCAGGCTGAAACAGCGTGAATCCCTTCTGAAATTCAACTGAGCTGTTTTGTTAGGAGACATGGTGACTTAAGACCATCTGTGAGTAAGAAAAATGATATTGTTACATGTCATTTGTTGAGCTATGAGTAGAGGAAAAGTCTGCTAGCTGCTAGGCTAATTCATGCAGTGTCAACATGTTTAAGCTAATAATGTGTAACTAGCAAAACAAAGTTGTTTTGTCCATAAATCATGTGAGTTACTGAGCTGAATATGATGCTTTTGTGAAATTATCTTGCCAGAAGATTCTTTCTGGCAGAAAGCCCTGAAGGTTAACTTATTCAGTGTACTGTTTTTAAGCGTGTTCGTGGAGTCAGGATAAGTAAAATTTACTGCACTTATTATTCATGTGTTGTTTTTATCTTCTATGGCCAAAAGTAAAAAGAAAAAGTGTTAAATGGGTATATGATATCGTCTCATATTGATCGCAGGCCCCTGAATCTCATTGAATTGAAATCGTAATTGCGGCAGACTTGATATCAGCAAATATCGTAGTGTTTAATGAATTGATTTGATATTGTATTGTGATGAAACTGGTGTCGAACTAATCTTTTTGCATATTGCGCAGCCCTATTTTTTGATATTTCTTAAATTGTTTACCTTAAGAAACCTGCATGCACTTGACTTTAGATCGGATCTAGGATCTGTAGATCGTTGTTTTTGCATTAGCCACTAGTTCTCCTACACACTTGGCACATGGGAGAAGTTTCTGTGCTGCAACCCCACGACTAGATTCTACTAAATCCTACACACTAAACCTTTAAAGTCTCTCTGCATGTGTCTGTGCATAGTACATTTTGGGAGAGGGGGCCATATGGGAAGCAAACACACGTCACAGCATTCAGTTTGTAACTTAAATGGTTCAGTTGATTTAACTGGTGGATTTTTATCTTCACTGGGTTTTGCTCGGCTGCCTCTTGCCACTTTCCCTCTCGCTCCTTTCTTCTCTCTTTCTTACAGATTTTACTGAAACATGCTGATACAATTAAACAATTCTATTCGACTTTGCTTACGCGTTGAATTCCTTCATCCTGGGCATGATGAAGCTTTCAGGAGCTGTAATATAATTGAGCTTCAGTCGGCGGAAAAACCTGTAATTCATTACTCAAGAAAATAAAACCAGGAGTCCTATTTCAGCCGTCCGAGTGGAGCTGGAGTGCTGTGACCCATTTCTATGCTTCTGGAACTGTAAATGGGCTGAAATGAATACCTGTTTTTCTACGCCCCTCAAAGCTCTTTTTCTTCAACCCTTTTCAAAGTGCAGATTTACATTCTGTCTGGTTTGCGGTTGCTATTTTAGAAACGTTTTTTGGGGGGGGCACTCCTGACTTACCCCGCACGCGTGCGCACTCACCACACACACATAAAGGCAGAAACACACACACACCACCCGGCCCTTCACCACCACCACCCCCCCCCCCCCCCCAGAGCTTTCTGTGTTTATCTTTGGAGAACCTCGGGTTTTGGTTTGTTGTTCTCTCTCCTCATTCACCATCCAGTACAATCTG
Organism: Epinephelus fuscoguttatus; assembly: GCF_011397635.1. NCBI lineage: Eukaryota > Metazoa > Chordata > Actinopteri > Perciformes > Serranidae > Epinephelus > Epinephelus fuscoguttatus. The sequence continues at coordinate 15,496,119 of NC_064767.1, forward strand.
CCTTTTCTCCACTTGCCTTGATTGGAGAGAAAGCATTTTTATAAGAGCACCTTTTTTGATCTAGTTCTGGCCAGGATATTCTCCACTTGAACAAAGGAGAGAGGGTGGAAAAAGAGAAGTTTGTCCAAGAGCAGGAATTTTAATAAAAGACCCTAACTGGATTATGTTAATTTCCTTAGAGCTGTTCTGTTCTGCATAAACTTCTCTGATTGGACATATCAGCGGAGATAACTCAGAGGCTCAGTGATCAAGTAGAGTAATCGAGGAAAGAATTTCCATCACTTCAATCCTGTGCATGACTCTACGGTTAAAATGATGATGTGAGATGTCAATGATTTCCCAATAGTACATTGTAATGTTTACGGTGCAACTCTGGGGCCTGTTAAGTGAGACTGACTCCCTATGCTCCGTGGGGGATCTAACACAGTAGATACCAGGCACCAGGAATGTACAGCGTTGTGTAATCACTTGGCAGCGTTCACACAAGACAGATAAAGGAGGAGATGATAACCCAAACATGTTACCAACAACAGCCTGATGCAAGCTGTCTCATTTCCTGGGCTGGATGATCTGACTGCAGAGATGCTTGTGTGTACATAAAGCTCGTTGTTAATGTGAGGTCATGATGGTCTGTTCATGGACATAGTGGAAAAACAGACTACAACTTAAAGTCTATTTTTGATTATTTTCAAACCTCATCCAAATGACCTCGAGGTCGATGAGTCTAGTTTCTCTGGCAGGCTGTCATCTTTGTCTGCCGGAAAGTAACATGTGGCACTTAGTGCATTTATTTGATAGCACAGTTGCTTGGCAACCCTGCATGAGTTGAGAGGAGAGAGGAGCTGTTTTGAGCGCAGAGGGTGACTTCTGCTCAGCACAGAAGTACGCTGACAGGTGTTCATTTCTGTGGGTATTAACTGCATTTACCAAAGCTAGAAAAGTGATAGTGGTTTCAAAGCATCGAGTAATATCCCGTAAGATTTCAGTTCTGGTTCATTTGGTGAGGCACAGGGCTACTGTGTGAGGTTTTGTGCTACATCAGATACTGGTTGGGCAGCTGCTTGGTCAGAAATCCAACACAAGAGCAACATGTGTATCTGTTGTAGTGCAGCCAAACAAATTCCCATAGTTTTCCAGCTGGCTCCCACACTGCATTGTCTGTTTTGATGTCATCAGTGCAGGAATGGTGGACTATGCTACTAATTGGTGTGTCATATCATCTCATTCACGATGATACCGGTGTGATTTTTAATATCATATGGTGATTATCACAATATTTTGATGTGTTTACATAGGACGTCATACTGTTAACCACGACAACAACAAGCATGGCTGAAAGAGAAATTATTAGTGACTCCATGGTGGTTTCAAAAAGAGTTGCAGCAGCAGTAGTGTGGAATAAGCTGTAGCGGCCCGGACTTCTCAGACTCTTTTAGTGAGTTACCACTCAGAGGGAACTCAATCAGCGGCTCCTCTGGCAGCAGCACAGCGTCTCTCCCTCTCCTCTTTCGCTGTGTGCACAAGAGAGTTGGTGTCGGCAAGTGATTTTGTCATAAACCTTTGGTAATGTAAACCTACGTGATGCTCGCAGCTAGACAAAAAACTCCATATATGTGAATGTGTGATAGTTGTGGTATCATAACAGCCTGTCACAGGTTACAGCGTGATGATTAGAGGAGAAATGGCAGAGCATAAAGGTCCAGGTGGAAAAAACAAAAACTCAGTCACTCAGGAAATCACTTGTTGATTTATATATATAGATCCCAGGGGACATTTTTTGTATTTGGGAGCTGTTTAAATGTGTAACTTGTGGTAGATTTTATTTTGTTGAACTATTAATATTGTATACAGAATCTGAATCTCACTCTGAGTTACTGTTGTTCACAAACTAAAGAAATGAGATATCATTTTAATTTGTACTGAATATTTGATGACAAACTGTTAGGGTGACTTGTAAACTATATCATTTATTTTGTTGCAATTCTATTTTCTTAAATCAATAAAAAAAAATGCTCACTAATTTGTCATTTCATCAAGAATAACATTATCGCAAAAATACCCTAAAATATCATGATATTATTTTAGGGCCACATCGCCCAGTGCTACTGATAGGGTTGGGCAATATGACAGTATATACCATGCAATGAGAGAAATATGTCCACTGTTAGCGATTTGGCAACACTGTTTCTACCATGGGTGCTGTTTGTGGCAGGCTTTGCTAAATTCTTACATGATCTTGTGATTATCTGGCGACTCCAGTTAACTTGCAAGGCAACGTGACTCAGGATGAAATGGAGGAGGAGGTGGAAGTTGTGAATACTATACTGAAACCTGTAACACTGGAATTTACTGTTCTGAGTAAGCTTAAAGCTTCTATCTTAGAAGAATTTTAGTTTTACTGCTTTGAGGCTTTCGTTTTTAACTCTGTAAAAGGTAAATAATCAAATGTTATGAAGGACTGAATGGTTACATACACTCATACAGTGATAAAATATCTTGGCCCTATTGCCCTCTCCAAGCTACTAACAGTGAAAACTACTATATAGAGAGGTAATACTACTTTGAATTACTGTTACTGTTTAAAAAATGCTAACAATAAATAGCATCAATAATGTTGTTTGAACTCAAAAATCTTAAGGATTATAACTTCAAAGAAATCCATAACCACCATACCATTTTACAGAGCTGAATAAAATGTGCATCACCTATGTATTTATTGTTTATTTTGTAGAAAATGGGCAGTATAATATCACTTAAGAGACAATCAGCTACGTTGCCAAGATACATATATATAAAAAAAATTGCACTTTTGCTCAGACTTGAAAGCATCACATGTATTTTCACTTGTCCAAATGTCCATAGCGAGAGGAATGTGAATCCTAAGAAGCAACTATTAGGCTAACAAATGATCTCACACGATAGATAAACAGCTTAACAGTTTAATCCCAAAAGCAGAATTTGTTGTCAGAGACATATTTGTCTGTCACAAAATATTAATAACCTCCCAATTTTCTTTTAACATACGCAGATAAAGAGGTCAGTGATGAAAGCTCAGGATGTTTCTCTGGCAGTTTTGATATGAAAGATCACAGAGAGCAAACAGCTCTGCTGTAATAGTAAACTTCCCAAATCCTTGCTCTGTGATTAGATACCACTGCTGTCTTGGTGAAGCAGTGAAAGTGTTTCTCAGGCGCTGGAGTCTTTTGTTTAGGAGCCAACTTGTGTAACGTATGCCAAAGCAGTTCACAGGGGAAAGTTAAGTGTTGGCTTTTGTCTGTTTTCATTTAGATGTCAACTCCATTACTGCCAACTGTGTGTCAACTGCAAGGTGATACACTCGTAGAAGCATCCTGTCTTTGAAGTGAGGCGTTTAGGTTTGATTGATGAGAACAGCTCCCCCTCGGTCACTGAATACCAACCTGACTGAATGCTATTGATTGTACAGAATGTCTCCTTTACTTGTTATTTACCCTTCAAGGAGCCTTTTTGTATTTAAATTAGTCTGTGTGTGAGGAATAGAGGTGGATGATATGAAGATATATGCTGAGACATAGATTTGTCATACACTTTGCTGCTCCCGTGCATACAAAGGTAGCTCTTCATTTTAATATATCTGGGTGTGTCTGGCTTTGACAGGCAATTTTGGAGACAAATCATCTGCTACGCTTACATACACACTAATATTTCACTGTCATTCATACTATGACTATATTTTCAAATTTGATACAAGTCATGTAAACAGCATATTCCGTTTGTATTGAATTAGGCATTTTTTTTTTCTAATTTGCATTTCCTGTTTAATATGTGGGATATTTCGATGTTATTCTTTGGACATTTATACAGCTCATTCAGAAACTGCGTCTCATTTGGGGTTTTTACAGCAGTTTGCAACACACGGCCTCTTGTCTGTGAACGGTCAGCTCTGTGCGTTGTCATGGATTGTTTCGTAGCCAGCTAGCCAACAATTTGCATGGCTGAAATAAAGCCTGCATTCCTGTCCAGAAGTAGAAACACACCTGTTTTTAAACATTATGAAAGACTTGGATTTCAACAGGTTTTTGATAATAATGACCTTTTCAAGAAGGTGGTTGAAGGAATGAAAGGAGGCTGTGTTTGCACGGTCAAACAAGGCCGCCACAGGTGGAAAGCCTCGGAAAAAAAACTTATTATGATGCAAAGAAGCAAAATGGCTCCAGCTGTCCTACTTTTCTATATTTTGTTATGTTATTTTAAGTATGCACGGCTGCATGTAAACCGGAATATTAGTGCAATATTCATTTTCATTAGCATTGTAAACAGCTTAGCAGAAATATTGTCTTTTTCAGAATAAGGGCAAAAAACCTCTGTGATGAAGTGATTTGTATTTAATTACTTCATGAGCTAAAATTGGACATTTCCAGTTAGTGATTTCATCAAAATCCTCAGCTGAACTACCAGGAAATCTGCTCTATCATGACACATATCAGTATCACAAATAGAGGTCAACCGATTTATCAGTTTGGCAGATTAATCAGCGCCAACAGGACGTTAAAGTATCCTTAATGGCGGAACGGGGCTCCGATAGTGGCCGATAGCTGTGACCTCCACTTATCACATGGTAAGGCTGTAAGACTTTTGCACAGAGTACCCCCCAAATACAAAGTAATGTGTGCTTTAGATAATTTGTATGATTTAAATGAAAGTTAACTAATGGAGGACAGCTTTACTTCTTTATTAAGGACATTATAAGGTTGCTGATTATAGAATAGCATTATGTGCTTTGTCTGTTTTGCTAGCAAACATGGTTGATATAATTTTGCTATAATTAAGTAGCAAGCAACTTGCAGTGTGTGTGAAATACATTTCTGATAATCTAAATGACTGTTAGCTCATAATTTCCTCGAGACCAGGAGGGGTCTGCACTCAGTGTGCTCCAGCCATAAATGCACAACAAACTTTCAATCACATTTTTCACCCTACATCAGATATACTTTTCTCAAAAAACAATTATTCCTGCATTTTTCTAGCGATATGGAATGTGACTTTGTCCCTGGCAGACAGCTGATTTTACCACAAGGCTGGTTTTTTTTGGTGTTCATGTCAAAAGAGACCTGTTTTCAGTCAATTTCTCGTCACAATAGTTGTCTCTCGAAGCTGTTATGTGATGCTTTGCTGTCATGCTTTGCTCGATTTTTACAATTGTAATGCTGTTCTTACACTGTTCAAGTGCAGTCGGGGATAAAGTCCCACATAAAAATAATTTTATTCTGTGTCCCATCATTTATCAGCAGGCCACGTTTAAGCTCGTTGTAGACCTACACAATACAAGGATAAGAAACTATCCAGCTTTACTTACCAATTTGGCGTCAGCCTATTTTCTTCCATATAATTCAGCCATGTAATTATTCATTGATTGATATTAGTCGCACAGTTTGATCCTCCTAAAGCTCCTCCTAAAAACAGCTCAGTGCCATTGGCGCCAACTCCAGGCCTCAGGGCTCGAGCAGCCATGGAAAAAAAAAAACATCTGTTATTGGCCGATTAATTAGCTATTGGCTTTTGCCTGCTCCAAACTATTGCTATAATATCGGCCAATAAAAATCCACTATCAGTTGACCTGTAATCACAATATTAAATTACATGTAAATTGAGTTTTATCCATTTCCCCACACACAGAATCAGTGTTGCCAACTTAGCGACTTTGTCGCTATATTTAGCGACTTTTCAGACCCCAACTAGCGACAAATCTAGCGACTTTTTCTGATGTTGTTGAATACTTCTGGAGACTCTGTTGTGAGAGCACGTATCATTCTTATTCTTCTCAACGAGCAGCGGATGCTGCCGTGGGCCCCTCCCTCGCCCCAAAGCACTCACAGACAGCCCAGTCCTCCCTCCCAGCAGCAGTCAGAGCAGGAGATCTTAACCCCTCCATGTCCAGAATGCAAGTGAATCGCGCATGTGCGGAACTGCCGCTGGCTGATCCCAACCTGGTTTACAGTCAGGGCGGGATGTAAATGTAAAATTTTCTTTGTCTAATATAAATCACTGAAAGAAGGTTCATTTGTAGTTCTAAACATATTCAGGGTGTTTTTTTTACTCAGTTTTTGTCTCTCCCACGACGTTATTCCTCTCTCCTACAGCAGCCATTACGATTACATGCATATGGACAATTATGCAGATTAGGCGGTGATGTCATTTAGTGACTTCTAGCAACTTTTAGGGCAGCCAATAGCTACTTTTCTTACTGAAGAGTTGGCAACAGTACACAGAATGAGTAACACAGCTAACTTAACTGTCAAACTGTCTTTCTCAGTTTTACATTCGACATTATCATTCCATGTTTTGACTGTGACATCCCATAATAATTACAACAGAATAAAACTCCAAACTTGAGAGGAAGGCAGGTTATTATTTTTATGATGATCTAAATCTAGTTTGAAGAAATGATCATGACATAAGATGATTCCATCTGTACATATGCTCATGTATTTATGAGCATGATCCAATGAGTTCTTTACATTGCGTGTGTATCCATGTTTTGCCTCGGCTCCCTGAGGCTCTCTCATTAGCTCCATGTTGAATCAGCTGAGAGCTGGTGTGAAAACACCCCGCTCTCCCGCTCTTTTCACACAACATGGGAAATGTAGTCCTTTCATACTGGTCGCCGTGCTCTCAGCCGGGGGGGCTCATAGGTCTGGCTTTAATAGTAATCTGTCTCACTTTAGTCGAGGCGTGTGAGCAGATGGTGGACTGAGATGTCAAACTTTTCCTGGATTAGAGTTGTCATTTGTTATGAAATCCTATCCAGGGGAAATAGGAGTTGTATAACTTTTCTTGTTTTAATGCTTGCGTAGACTTTTCTGTGAATGTCCCAAGTTTCACCTTAAGTCCTCTTGTGATTATTGCCAGTGCAGAGGATTTTGTCTAAGCAGCTCTGAAAATTTAGAGATTTAGCTGGTGCCTTTAGGGGCCTTGCTTTGCTTTTTGTAAACTTAAAAAGCTCCTGCCTGCATAGAAATCCTTTGACATGAAGGATTTCGCTTGGTAATTCTGGCACGGCACAAATGCTGGGTTACCAGGTGTATATATTTCATATATGGAGGTTATTGAATGACTGATATAGTGTTCAAAATAAATGTATATTGGCTTACATGTGAGCTATGAGGTATTTGCCCTGTTATTGGAAAGTCATTGTGGATTTATCCACTTTTCCATTAAACCTGGATAGTGTAAGACTTAAACTAGCTAATAGCGAAAATATTCATGTCACAATGCTTTGATTTGGTTTATTGGGGCTTATGTCTCTTATTGTTTGCTTGATTGTTGTGTGTGGAGTGAAGCCATAACTGTAGAAATCAACACTGTTTACATTCCTTCAGTGTCAAAACAGCGGAATCTCCCAGAAAGTCAGTCTCTCCACAAAATAATGGATACCAGACCCCGCTGCCTCTGCCAGCGTCGAGCCCTTCATGCCTGCAACTTCTCTCCATTCTGTACATGCAGTGACAGTGATTCGATGCATTAGGCAATTACATAGAGAGAATCAGAGGGTGTGGATCTGATTAGCTGTAACCAGCATGTTTACTTTACCATATTAATAGACAATCAAGGTAACTGCTTTAAATTAGTGGCACATTATTTGCTCCATATTTTTGAAAAAAAGGCAGAGGACAGAATTGATTGCAACATGCGATGTGCTCTCAGGGGTCTTGTGTCTTTGTTCAGCTGTTATGCCTTTACAAGCTGGATGGGAGGAGCGCTGCATTGTCCTCATATAACCTGCACCGAAACAATAAAAACACCATTAGTCCGCTTTAGCACTGGAGAAACAAAAGAAACCAAATCTCTTTGATATCAAACAGAGCTACTAAAAACTGAAAATAAATGCTGAACGAGGGATGTGCTGTTCAACTCTCGTCCAACCGTTCAGGCTTGAGGAAAGCCTATAATTTAAATAGGGTTTTTCGGTTGGCGGACAAAATAATAGGTTTCTCAGTAATCTAAGTAATGAGGCATGAGCTGTGCATTTTTGTGGCAAAATGCCTGTCAGTTATTTGAGAAAAGGGGACCGAGACGAATGTAAAAGATCTTTTGTTGTTGGCAAATCAAATCTACAACACAAGCAAACACGAATGTTGTGAGGAATAAAGAGGGGATTTACCAACATATTTGAATTTGGTGGTTTCCTGCATTTAGAAGGTTGCCAGTCAGCAGCTGACTTTCAGATCTTAGATATTGGTCTTGAATGCAACAGTAGCTTTAACAAAATGGTCAGCAGGGATCACACAGTATATGCAACATGTAGATTAAAACACGCAAAACCATCATGACCCTTTTTTAAATGATGTCACAATGCAGCGCTGAGGTAGCAGGATTATCGGGTTGGATTGCCATTTTGTTTTCACTACATTATTCCACCATATCACTATCATGTTAGCAATTTTCTGGGGTTATTAGCTGTAGTAGTGGGTAGTAATCATTACAAGCAGCTGTGCTTTGCACTCATATAACATAGTTAAGGGCTGTACACATGCCACGTATTCACCCGCCTAGAAAACGCGAGGTTGGGTGCTGGGTGCTACGTTTGTGTCTTTTTTGAGCCAGCTTTCAAGAGTGAGTTGGCAGCTTGCGTCTGAGTCTGCTAAGCAACCTTAAGTGCAGAGCTGATCTTCCTCCAGGCGTTGTTTATAAGTGTGTGTGCCTATTGTCCGTGGGACAGATGTAAAGTTCTGGGTAGCCCTGCACCAAAATGATCAACTTCTCTATATTTATAACAGACTGATATTTACGGAAGAAGGGAAAGATATCTGTCAGCTGTGATTGGTTGTTCCTCGTCACGTGCCATGCAATGTGTGCGCTGCTGTGTTCCAAAAGTTGAACTTATCGTGTGGCACAGCCGTCGCACCCTGAGAAATTTGTGTTGGGGAGTGTGTGCCTGCCACAACAGCGTTGCTTTGGCGTTTGAGCATGCCTGCGCTCAGCATGTGTACGGCCCCTTAGACTCAGGATTGCCAGTTAAAAAAAAGAATCAGTGTTTCCCACAGAATTACAGTCAGTGCGTGGGGGTAACTGATGACAAGTTGCTGAGTGGATAATTGATCAGTCAATTCAATCAGACCAGATTGGCAGATGAGAGGAGCAGCTGTCTGTGAGTGAAAGCAAAATTTCAACTCTGAAGTGTACTGAAGGTTAGGTTTCACTGCGCCTGGTGCTGCTCTGTCTGTGGAGCAAATAATAACCGAGTGGTGTATATTAATATATATTCCAACTGCGCTCGTAATGCACGGTCCAGGCCCAAAAATAGAAAATCAAAACGTGGCAGCTCACCACAAATAAATGTATGTGTGGGAAACCCTGAAAATGGATGCAGCAGACCCAGAAATATTGTCTTTTTTCATTCCACACATTCTGTTGTCTTGTCAAAACCTGTTGCCTACATTACCCACAATGCAACTCAACCCTTTAGCAGTTCAGTCAAGACTCAAGTGTGTAATGCTTCTAGCAGCTGATGTAGCCTCGAGCTGCTGGTCTCAAGCAGAGATGGGCTGCAAAGGTCTGGTAACCTCCCTTTGTTGTAACCCCTTTTACATTTTCTTCTTGTAGTCTTCAGCTTCAATGCTTGATATTTGCCATGTGACTCAAAGAAATACCCTCATTTAAGAGTTGTTGTAACTCATCTTACAACAGTGTGTGTAGCTGTGATGATGTCATTTGTGCATATTCTTACTCACAATGATGACATCCGTGTTCTTAATCCCACCTACAAAGCTCAGTTTTTTTCCAGCGAGGAAAATGGTCATTAATGAACACAAGACAAGTTTCTCTGCTCTAAGAAGTTCTCCATGTATCTGCAAATGCCTTTAATAGCTGTTGCCTTGTGGCAAATTAAAGGCAGAATTCAAGTCAAAAATGTTGTCATTCATGTATTTTTAAAAAGCTGAACCACTACTTTTTTAACCTATAGCACAGGGCAGGTTTAGAATAGGTGGGGAATGGTATGAGACTCTCGGCCTCCACGTTGTAATATACCCCAGAGCTCGTAGGACACCCTGCTGCTCCCCTCCTGTCTCTGCTCTGGGTTCTCCCACGGCCGGTTTACGCACCACACATGTGCCAACAGGATGTTTTGCTCTCAGCACATGGCCCATGTTTTCACTCACGTTCCATATCAGATTCCTTTCAGCTCACTGCGCTCACATGCCAAAAATTCCATTGACAGTTGTTTGTGTTGATCTTTGTAACAAGGTTAAAACAAAACTCATTGTATTTCATACGTATTTTCTTTTTTTAACCGTCTCGTGAATCATGTTATGTGACTGTGTTATCAGAGTTTTGACCTCTTATCTAACACTGCTGACGTAGTTCCTTCAGCAAACAAAGTGTTTGCTGTTTAAGGCATCACTTGGCTTCCCTCTGAGGCTGATGTTAGACGCGCAAAAACCAGTGATGCATATTTTTATGTGTTCAGGAGAAGAGGAAGTTGCATGTAATTCTTTGCAGTTCAGTTTTTGGATAAATAACATAACATTTAAAAATGCATCAGGCACTTTGTGGATGCAGCTGAAATGGAATTTGAATGCAGTTTGGCAGCATTAGTGAACTATTATTGAAATATAGATATCAAGCCAGTGCTACCTGCACACACCTGCCCAATTAGTGATGTCTGTTGTGTAATTACTGGCACCAATTGTTGTACTTTCTCGCCATAATATAACATAATCACATCCGGCAACTAACAATTGTTTGGTCTACAGTATCCTCCTGAGACCCTGTGTCCTCACAGGACATCACTTTTTGGGTTTACTTGACCTTATGCATCATTCTACTTAAGTTAAACCTGTTGTCCTTGACCCTTTTTTGTGCCATGTTAGTGGTAGTAAGAGCACAATACACTAATCCATGTAAAAACAAGATGGCAGCCATCTCTGCCAAGTCAGTCTGCAGCCGATCCTGATACAAAAGTGGACAAGGGCCAAAACCTGATCACATTTTATGACTAAAACTTGTTTATTTATGATTAATAATGTTTGTAGTTTGATATGGCAAAAATATTGAACAATTTTAGCAACAGTAACAAGATAAGACACTGTTAATTAGGAAGTACTCTTTGAAAACTCGTTTGAGGACATTGGGACTGTAATATTGTAGACAATGTTTAGTTTTTTATACTTATTGGGTCTTACTGATCCCAAATAGCTAGGAGAAATTAAAAATGCATACCAAACAAAAGTTCAGGTCTTAGGAGGATATGCTAGAAAATGGTGAAAAATCTGTGTTTCCCGAAGTCCAAGATGACATCCTCAGATGTCTTGTTTGGTCCACAACCCAAAGATATTCAGTTTACTGTCACAGATGAGTAAAGAAATCACAAATTATTCATGTTTAAGAAGCTGGAATCAGAGAATTTTTACTTTTTCTTATTAAAAAAAAAGCTCAGATCAATTATTTAATTCCAAAATTAGATGGTGATTAATTAAATAGACAACCAATCAGTTAATTCATTTATTGTTGGAATTGTAGTCACATCTGTCTCTTTGATTCACGGCATCCCCACAACTCTGGCAGACATACAGCAAAGGCTGTTTGCCTTTTTCTTTCTTAGTAAATGTTTTCTCTGAGAACAAAAATAGACCTCTGTTACATTTCCAGTAAGTTTGCTATTCAGTGACAGTTCAACTGAAACATATAATTTGGATATACTGTATGATCATAAGAAACCAAAGTTCAGAATCATCACTGACTAAAGTATTTTGACATGTTTGTAAGTAGCATTGTAATTTGCACACTATGTTTTATATCTGTCTCATTAATTTGCTACTGACAGACACTGTACCTTGGGATTTACCTTTTGTTTGTTGATAAAAAATAATACCACAGAGAAAAAGAGCAGCTTGCCTGCTCTACGAGACATGTAGGGAAAAAACAGTCTGTTGGATGTTGCTGCACTCCTTTTGTTTGTCTTAGTTCTTACAGGAAACGCTTGAAGTAACATCGTCTTTCATAAACTTGGATGACTTCAGGCCACCTAAGAACTGAGCGCTTCAGTTGGAGCTGTTCTTAGTCATTCTACCTCAAAGCTGGATCTTATCTAAACTAAATATTGGTTGTAAACACTTGTACCTACTATCATAGAGATTAACTAAATATATTTGCTTGTGTAAATACAGCACAGATTGTCCAGGGCTATAATTAAGGTGGACTTTTTTAATGTCAGTCATTGATTTTTTTATATATATATATATATATATATATATAATTATTTGTCCTGTAAACATCTGGATAATGACAAGTGCCTGTCCACTTCCTATACCTCCAATACCATCCATTAATTTTTAACCACATAACTGAAGTCTGTTCGCGGGGGCAGCAGGCTGAGCAAAGTATTCCAGATGTCCCTCACCCTAGCAACACTTTTCAGCTCCTCCTGAGGGACCCCAAGGTGTTCCCAGGCCAGATGAGATATGTAATCCCTCCGGCGTGTTCTGGGTCTGCCCCGGGGCCTCCTACCAGTGGGATGTGCCCTGAACACCTCTAACAGGAGGCACCCAGGAGGCATCCTGATCAGATGCCCGAACCACCTCAACTGACCCCTTTCGAAGCAAAGGAGCAGCAGCTCTACCCTGAGCTCTTTCTGGATGTCCGAGCTCCTCACCCTATCTCTAAGACTAAGCCCAGTCACCCCACAGAGGCAGCTCATTTCGGCCGCTTGTATCCGCAACCTCATTCTTTCGGTCATTACCCGGAGTTAGTGACCATAGGTGAGGGTTGAGACGTAGATGGACCAGTAAATCAAAAGCTTTGCCCTCTGGCTCAGCTCTCTCTTCACCACGACCGTCTGGCACAGCACCCGCATCACTCGTCTTAAAAATGATAAAGTATTATCTGAGAAGCCAAAGAACGCTTTCATTTACCATCATGTAATATAAAGTACAGCAAACAAGTGTTTGAGTTTTGAAGGCTGTGACCAACAAGTATTTGGTATTTTATCAGGTTCTTTTACAACCAGTCAATGCTCAAAATTGTAGATTAATTTTCTTTGAACAACAAAATGAGCAGCTTTTTCAGCTTCATTAGAGTGTGTCCGATTCAGCCCCCGTCAGTGTTTACGCCAAGCTGCATGCCATTTCTTCACTATTTATCATCCCAAGCTTTTGGCTGTACGCCGAGTGCGTCACTGTGAGCATCATTTACTAAAAAATTACTGTAACTTAAACAAACATCTGAGGTACTCAAAGCAGCTGAAGATGCATCAAACATTGCTTTGTTATTTTCCATCTGTGACACTTCCCATCTGCAGATGTTACTCTTCAATGAGAGTCACTGCCGTTGGAATTTTCTTTGGATAACTGTGTTTCTGAAGCATGTATCATGATTGAAACATTGGCATAATTGGATGGGTCATAGCTCAATTGATTGGCAGTCTCTATCATCGGACATTGTCTTGTTTTAATTGAGGCAATAAAGTCATGTAAGGTGATAGTTGGTGGTCAAAGTATCTCATTTCTGCAACCCTTTAATGAAAAAAGACTGACGTATTGTTACCCTTCATTGGCCAACAGTTTATATTCTGCATCCTCTTCAGATTTCCTTTTATTGTTATTCTGTTGGGAATGATGAGCCAACGAGCAGCCAGTATTCATCTGTTATCTGTGTAATGGGGTGGTGAGCGTCTGATATAAACAAATCTCATCTGAAATAGACTTACTGTTTGAGCCAAGGCAGACCAGTCTCCTTGTCTTCATAAACTGTGGTCTGCATTTGTTTACTGGGCAGCCTGCGTAAGTACAAGCATGTGTTAAATGCTCATGATGTAGGCATTACTGCATCGCCGAAGGCTGTGGAAAATGTGTTCAGTGAGAGAGTTTTCATTTTCTGTTTGAGCTCTGAAATGTGGTGTCGATGGGTGAAAACATAACAATGCCTTTCACACCCAGGTTTCACATCATGTGGTACTGTGTTCATTGCAGGCAGTATATACTTTCAAGAGCAACAGATTTGTTGTGTTTCAAGATACTTTTACAGCCATGAAATATTTTCAGTCTGGGGGAGATAACTTTACCATTTAGGAAAACAAAAGTACTGATAAGGAGATTCTTGTTTCCCTGTTCCAAAACATCCCTTTGTTAAACTAATATTTGCTAATATATGTTCACAGTACATAAAAATAATCTACTTTTTAGTTTTCTAATCACCATATGGTTGCAAAAGAAGATCTTTTTAAGTAAAGGTCTGCAGCTACCAACTATTTGTTAGACAAATGGTCATCATACCAGTTTTCCGTAGGCTGTTCTGTAGTGATTATCACGTTCGCCCAAGTTGGAAGCTGGGCGGCAATAGCTCAGTCCATAGGGACTTGGGTTGGGCACTGAAGGTTGTCAGTTCATATCAGTTCATATGGAGCGTGGACTGGTAGCTGGAGAGGTGCCAGTTTGCTTCTGGGCACTCCCAAGGTGCCCTGAGCAAGGCACCAAACCCCAACTGCTCGGGGCGCCTGTCCATGGGCAGCACTGTCACTTTGACATCTCTCCATTTGATGCATGTATAGGTCCTGTTTGTGCATGTGTGTGTTTTCTGGGACCGTGTGTATATAGCAATTACACCTCAGGGATTAATAAAGTGTATATTCTTCTTCTGCTGGTTTCCTGAAGCCCAAGGAGACTTTTTAAAGAAGCATTTCACTGCTAGAAAGATGGTCTTGCAGTAGTCAGCTGTCTATGCAGTTAAAAGACACACATATGTTTGAAATTGGTGGCACATAACCAGAGAAAACAGAGAAAAAGTGTTGTGGCATTTGCTTTAGCTCAAGAGATTGAAAACCTACAACTACCAGAATGCACTGCACTGGACCAATAAAGTGCTCCCCCTAGTGGGTGACGTAATGCAGCTTGGCTGTATTGATACAGGAAACAATATGGTGGCAGGCTTGTAACAAGTAATCTAGAGTTAATGGTAAGCTACAGTGGGTACCACAGTAACAGAATCTCTTCATATTTGATTAGCACTGCGTAGTTTTACTGTTTGATCTCAGTATTGAAAGACTCCATCTTTACAGTACAGGACACTGGATACTGCCCACTTGTTGCTCACAAATTCTTGTATTACAGCCAAACAGTGCAGTAAAACATGTTTAGAATAGAATAGGATATATGTTTATTGTACACCATGGATGGAAATTTGTCTTCGGCTTACCAAAAGACAGCATTGTTAAAGGCAGAGAAATAGTCAGTAAAACAAACATACAAAGTCATTACAAAACATTACAAACAACAATACAACAATTGTTGAGTTAAGAATACTGATGGCACGTGGCATGAAAGACTTCCTAAATACATTTTTGGTCACCAGAGGGACTCTTAAGCGCCTCCCAGAGCTCAGGATCTCAAACTGGCTGAAGAGAGGATGGGAGCTGTCTTCCAAGATACTCCTTGCTTTCTTACTCGACCTTTCTGTAAAGAGTTGGGTCAAGGGTTTTTGTGGCTTGCCAGCTATTTTACTTACCATTGTCACAATCCTAAAAAAGTTTATTCTTGGATGTACAGTTAAAGTGACAGTGCTAGACAGGAAGGTGAGACATTAAAACATTCTCAACCATAGTTTGGTACACTAATTCTAAAATCTGCTTACTCACACCAGTACCACTGAGTTTTCTAAGATAAAGTCACTGTGAGAATTTCTTGAAAATATACTCAGTATTTCCAGAGAAGCTCACACAGGAGTCCAGAACCCAAAGAATTTAAAATTTTCCAGAGTTTCAACACTTTGGCCGTTAAGTGAAACTGGCTCTGTCTTCAGATCTTGTTTCGTGTGAATAATCAATTCTTTAGTCTTGGTCACATGAATTTCTAACTTGCTGATGCGACACCATTTTTGATAGTCCTTGGTGTGGACCAGGTAGACAGCTTCACCTGATGGATCTGTTTGCTGCAAAAGACCGACTAAGGCCATGTCATCAGCTTATTTAAACAATTTAAAATATTTGCTATTGTTCATAAATTCATTCATTAACAGAGAGAATAGCACAGTAGAAAGAACACATCCTTCTGGGCAGCCTGTGCTATTGTTTCTGAAGACATTTTAGGAGAGAAATAGGCAAAAACTTGGTTTATATTTGATCAGCACTGCCTGGTTTTACCATTTGATTTTCATTTTCAGATCTTACAGCTTCTGTACTCTTTGTGTCCGTGGTGACAGGCATGCAAAAGCATGGAAATACTATCTGTAGTTCAAGCAACAGTCATGTGTCAGCTAGAGATGAGCAGGGAGATCTGAGTGCTGATAAGATGAGGGGAAGTTTACCATATTTAATTTACACATACTACCCACATTATTATGAGACAAAGCTGCTTGAAAATCAGCAGAGTATCCCGTAAGTGCTTTCAGGGCCTTTTGTGAGTTATTTTGGGGTATAAGTTAGAAAAGTTAAAATAGCAACATAATTTAGCTCAGTCAGGAACACTCAAAGAAAACTTTATTTCCATTTGCAGTATTATATTTGGTGGTAAGGGTCTGCTCTGGGGCCTCTCTGCCTTTCCTCAGGCCTACGCAGAAAGCCTCTTCCACATGCCTACATGGAAAGCCTAAGGCAGAGAGAGCAGCAGTAAAGACTCCTCGGGAACAGAACAGAACCAGCATCAATGATAAACAGAAATGAGACTGATAAGTCAGACACAGCATGAAAAGGAGGAGCTGGGGTGGAGGCGGGTTGCAAAGCCGCTTGCAGGGGAAGCAGCAACAGTAGGCAGGCCAGAGCAGTTTAAATAGAGCGCCCTGAATGAGATTCGCCAGTTGGTTGCATAGAAAGGAATCGTGATCTGTCAGCCCACTCCCTTCCATCAATCAGCTGCTCCATCAGTTGATTGGCTGTTTGAGATCAGCTGATGTAGCTGGGATGTGAGCTGAGCTTGACATCGTGTCCATTTGTTTTCATATCCAAACATCATAATAAATCTATCGCTGTTTTGGGCCCAGTCGTTTTGCTTAGGACCCAAGAAAGTGCGGTGTCGAGTAGGAAGTTGTACAAGTGGGTCACCACAGGCCAAACAGGCATGTTTTGAACTGGCCCTGCACGAAAAATATTGAATTTCCCCTCACATAAGACAAAGATAATTAGCATGTCCTAACAACTGCCAAGTTGGAACCTGAGGATTTTTTTCCGTTTTCGCTTTAGGAACAACTTACAGTTAATCAGTTATAAAAATAGTTCCTGATTCAGTTTCCTGTCGATTGATTGTCTGATCATACTCAGCCAACACTAATGTGCTCCATCCAGGAATTAAAAACTCCTAAATCTGTTTTAATTCAGCAACTATTCATTCTGAAACAAAAGCGTTGTCTTCTGCACATGAAACTAAACCGGACTTTGGTTTTCTTTTAATCATAACATGGTTCTTGAGGCCAGCGTTTACGCCTGAACTGTGTAACCCGCATTGACTCTGCTGCTGCTCCTGACCCAGATTTGCACAGACAGCAACAGATTCACGAACGCTGGCTGTAATGCATCATTAAACCTTCCCTGTGCTCCCAAATGACAGAGGAACATGAGATTTCTCCTTGGAGAGTAGATATGTATTTTGCATCAACAGAGCGGCCACAGTTCGAAGGACTTGCAGATGTGTTGGAGTGACTACAGGCTCCATTTGATTTGGTGGTTGGCCTTCTGTCTCTGTCCAGCTTACTGTATCAGCTGGGGGGGGGGTTCTTGGCGTTTTTCACCTGAAAATTACTTTAAAACCCCAGGGCTCCCCTAAGTGCTCATTTTGTTTACAGGTGTTTTTGGACAGTCAGGTTTTCATATACTGTAGTTCCCCAGGGTGGAGGTGTACAGTACGCTGCCGGATGAATTTCAAAACTGTGAAAGCCTTTTTAAGAAGTGCAAAGCAGACGCCAGTTGACCCAAGTGTGGTATGAAATACTCCATTAACGGCTACTGTAAAATGCCCAAATATTTCCACTGTATCCATCAATTTGTTACACGGAAGCTGTAGCCAATCTCCAGGATTATAGAAAATTACTTGGAACATTTTCTTCCATTCCTCCATATGAGCAGAATCATCGGCCGTGCCAAACACAATATCCAAAGAAATGGAGATCCACCATAAACACAGCTCTTAGCGAAGATACCGTAACATTTCAGGGAGACTGGATAATCTCTGTGTGATTTGGCTGTTTTAAGGTTACCTTGTATGCAAGGAAAAAAACTGATCAGGCTCTGTGTGGTTTTATGAATTTATTTTTCTCTTTCTCTGTCTCACTCTAGCTGCCACAGAGGGGAGAGTCAACGGTGGGGAGGATTTCTTTCAGAAGGTGAGTGTGTAGTCTGCTCTTGGATAGTGTTCGCTTTGTCTTTGGGTTGCGTTCAAGTCCGCCGAGCAGCACTTCTCTCTTGGCTAAGGGAGCAGATGTCAGGTGCTCCTCCAGTCGCTCGCAATTACATATCAAAACAAACAAAAACAACGGAACGACATTGACGTTGAATCGCTCCGGGTCTCTGATCCCATAACACAGCTGACACAACACTGCAGGCCTTTCTCACTTACATAATATACCATAATACAGCAGATCATCTCCGCAGTTTAAAATCAGGGAGAGGTTAAACGCAGGTCTGCTCCAGCCAGCTCTGCCTCACTGACTTTTCTTTGTCACTGATTTAATTAGTTAATGCTCTGAAGCTTCGTTAGATCCAATAAAACAAGGATTTGCCTCGGTGATCTTAAATAGTCCTGAATGTTTTTTTTCTTGATCACAACGTGCTCACATTGTGTCACTGGTGCTCACTGAGCAGTCAAGTGTGTGATCCTGTGTGGTGCTAAAGAGTCACTGCAGAGTTTAAACACTCAGGTTTATTAATTAATGGTCTTTTTATACAAGCTCCGACTACAAGGATTAGTTCTTAAAGTACATGCTCTATTAAAGCCTCCGAATGACATCAGCTCTGAACATTTATTAGTGATGCTGCAGTGAGTTTCCTTTTTATTTCTGCAGTTAATCCTGACCTGCACTGGATGATATAAACGATTTATAATACTGATCATGTGGAAAAATGTCCCTAATGAGACAGTTATAAACTTTGATATGATGTCGTTATGTGTTGCCGTCATTACTCAAAAAAGTGTGTGTTACTTATTACACTTTGCTTTGCAAAAAGTAATGCTTTACTTTCTACTCCTTGTAGAAAGTAATTGTTACACTACTTAATGCATTACTCCACAACATCACCTTGGATGCATTATATATTGCATATAATATATATATATATGCATTATGTCATACAACATTAAACCTTACATACACGTATCAGCAGAAAAAACAAGGCTCAGGAGAGTCAAGATGGCTTTAATTATTTACCCGTCACAAAATACTTAAAAATTAATTGAAATACATATTTCAACTACAAGTACCAGAAAAACTGCCCATCTCTGATCACCATTTTGCATGGAGGCTCCACACACAAACTGAGGAAAAATGATTGGTCAAAAAATTAAAGCTTTTATCAGTGAGATTTTGTATGGTTAGTTTGATGTTCAGGTCAAGATTTATATATTTATTTAGTTAGTTATTACTTTGACTTAGTTGACAAGTTAATCTATGACACTTGTCCAGTTTGAAGGGGAGATATCAGCTGATAAATCTTACACAGCTTTATGAGGAGAGGCTCATGTCAAGGGCTCAGTCCATCATGTCCAACTCTCTGCGTCCTTTACATGAGTTTCAGCTGCTTCCTTCAGGGCGGACGTTTATCCTTCCAAAATGCTCTACCAATAGGTACAGATATTCCTTTGTCCCATCGGTCTTGGTGTTCTGTATGTGAGCTGTATTGTCATATTCTATTGTTATGTCTCCCTTTACTGACTGCAAACCAATTTGCCCTACGGCGACATTAAAGTTTTACCTTACCTTAAATCAGCTATTGGCTTTCTCCTGTTACCAAACTATCATTATTAAATCAAACTGTAAAGATCCAATATTGGTTGGCCTCTAATAAAAACTATATAAAAGAGGCTGGCCTTCCTAACAACACTACGTTACGTTACTCCTCTTCATCCCCTATGAGACATAAGGCTTCAGTGAGCTCTCTCCTTTGTATCCCCTAGTTTTCTGATTAAGTGTTGTTAGGAAGAAGGAAGAAGTCAAGTCTTCCTAACAACACTTATTACAAAAACTAGAGGTGCATGATAACATTGGCACGTTATCGGTAGCTGCCATTGTTGGCTTGAAAATGAACTGTCAGAACAGTAGTTCCCAACTGGTGGGTCACAATCCAAAAGTGGGTTTTGGGGCCATTCTGAATGGACCACAAGTCACTTGCGAATGTGTCAAGCTTGTAAAAAACAACCTTTATTATGAGGTACAGTGAATTTCTGACACAGAGCTTTTATTCTGAAGTGCCATTTTCTGCTGTAGAGTGATAGCGGCTTGACAGAGACAGCAAAGCAGCTTGATGACACGGCCAAACTCAAGTGTGACGCTGAATACATTAAACTGTGTGGACCTTGAACTAATGTCAAGGATCTAGACCCTGTGGCTAGACCAGGTGGGAACCACTGCCTTTAAGCTTTAAATTCTCTTGTATTTAGAATTGTAACAGTTGTAAAGCAGCGGTTATATCTCATGAGAGGGAGTTTCTCAAATTGTTTTTCAGACAACCTGTTCCTCCTTGGAGTCAGCACAAGGCTTACCAGGCTCAGGAGCCTCTCCATCAGACAGCATTGCTGTTATCGGCACATTTAATGATTTGTTTCCATATGCCCAATATGCAAATAATTGAAGAATGTATGTAAGTCAAGTAACAACGTAAATGTTTGATTAGTAGAGCTGCAAAAGTTAATCGATCACCATCAGTTAGTTCGTTAGTTTCGAAAATCATCGATTAAGAAAAGCACTTACAAGTTAAAACACTATTCTAAACCATTATATGACAGTCTTTTTATGAAAACATGTAAATATTCACATTGCAAAGATTGATAACAGACACAGATGTTTGTTTATTTTTGTATGTTTTTCAATTCTCAGTCATATTTCAGGTTCTGCATCAAAAAATACAAACAAATTCAAAGCTTTAGACAGTGGTTCCCAACTGGTCCAGCCACAGGGTCCAGATTTCACCTCAGTCATAAGTTTAAGGTCCAAACAGTTGAATACATTCAGCGGCATACATGAGTTTGGCCATGTCTGCTAGCTAGTCTGCTGTCTCTCTAAAGTAACTGTCCATTAGTCACTCACTCTACAGCAGGAAACAGCACTTCAAAATAAAAGCTCTGTGCCTGGAAATTCACTGTACTTCAAAATAAAATGTTGTTTTTACAAACTTGACACGGTTGCGTGTCACTTGTGATCCATTCAGAGTCAACCTGCCAGCCACTATTGGACCACGACCCACCACTTGGGAACCACTAGCTTAAGAGAATCTTTCAGCTCAACAGATGTAGTGACAAAAATATGTAGAGTAAAAGGTTTTGCCCTTTTGCCCAACTCTAATCCTGACACAGTTGATTTCTATTTGTGCAGCATCATTATGAGGGAAAGCAGCAATTAACATTAGCTGATAGATTGACTGTGTTTATGAACTGGCAATCAAATTACCTTGATCTGCTCCGTTTGTTTAATTTTGACCTCAAGTGTTTGAGTGAGTGTGTGTGTGTATCAAAATGAATCAAGACAAGACTAATCGCATGGCACCGAAAACGAAAGCAATCACTAGCTAACTGCTAATTGAATTTTGACAGCCGGTATCTCATTATGTGGTTCTCTTTAAGTATCTCAAGTGGATTCATTCTTGTTTAAAATCCAGTTTCCTGAATATGTTCAGCTCCCTCTGTAATATGTTAATGGGCTGTAATGAAATAACTGATGGACAGCGGTTTGTTTTAGCATTCCGTTTTTGTCTATTTTCCGTATTTGGTTTTGGAGGTTAGGAAGCTGAGTTAAATGTCAAAGAAGGAGGCAATTTAACTTTCCCTGCAGCAGTTTTCAAAAACCCAAGTAATGCAAACCAGGCGCCTTAAGATTCTCCCTCTTTGGAATCTTAACAAGGACTTAAGATATGCTGTAGATGCGTCTCCGCCTCTTTTGGTCTGGGTACTACTGTGATGTTTAGGATCCCCAGTATAGGTGTCTACCTCACTCTACAAAGCTTTTCTGACAAAGTACGGCTGCTGGTGTATTGACTTTGCCAGTCACGGTTTTTAAGTCTCTGGCTTGAATTCTGTCACAGCCTCTTCAAAGAAACAGTGGTTTCTAGAGGTTAAATTGTCAATTAGAAATTAGTGTGCAGCTGTTTGGGTTGGCACACTGGTGAAGAGCAGCGAAGGAGGAGTGCTAAAGTCATGTTTTTATTGTAGAATTTCCATTTGGATAACTCTGTACGGTTTCCCCTCTGATAGCGTGATCACCATACATGCCCAATTAAAGCCAGGAAAATAAACAGAGTGCGACTCTGGAACGGTATTGTTGAAAGAAAATGGATGAGGTGTGTGAAATACCTTGAAGTTGATGAAAATGGAAACTCTTAGCTGGGCTGCTTCCTCGCCCATCCAACACACCCATCTACCACACACACTCAAGGAGACTAATAAAGTACATGCGTAGTAACTCTCTCCCTCACGTAAAGTCTTTTTTGACGCACACACTTTTACATACTGGGCTTTGGGAATGAGATTTCCCAGTTGCCTCAGCAGGGAGATTTAGAGTTCAGTCGCTGACGAGAGCAACATAAAATGGTCCGCCCCCGCACTTTCTCCCCAGGCCCGGTGGCTGTGGTTGATCAAACCCTCTTACTCACTGTCTGCTGGACTTCCTTTGAGTTCAGAGCAACATTTTGTGTTAGAGTGCAAACAGTCCACCCTCTTCATGTAGTCAATGAAAAAGTAAAGAGCACAGCAGACAAAGTGGGACCACAGGAGGGTGCCACAGCTGGGAAATTAGCCTCGTGCAAGTCCCTGCAGCTCACATGGGGGACTCTCGCCAGCTTCATGTCCCCGTTTCTTTTCAGTCTTTGTTTTGGTCTCCTATCTTTGCCTCATGTTTCCCTCCTGCTGTTACTTCATCTTTCCATTTCATGAAACCACTAGTGTGTCATGGTTATCAGTTTGGTATAACAGGGGGATTTTTCCTGCAAATGAATTGCTTGAAGTGTGTGTCAGTGAAACAGTTCATCAGACTCTTGTGCTGTAAAAGTTTTGGACTGAGAACTGTCGGAGTGTCACATCATGGCACCGACCACTAAGCTGTTTGGAGAGCTGTGCAGAAGTTGAGCCGTGGAACAGCAGACAGCTGAGGAGCTGGGCTGGTTGGGGCGATAACCGTGCACCACAGAAGAGCTTGGAGTAGATTTGAGTTGAGAGATGCCTTTGAACCCCTTGCAAGTTCATCCCTGATCCCCCTTCCATTGCTCCTTCCCAGGAGTTGTGGCTCTGTAAATAATGCCAGGCGTGATGTTTAAGTGCCAATGCACTCAGATCTCAGGCCAGGAGTAATTCATTTCATTTGCTTTATAGCACTGAAGCGCTCTGTGCTACGCCGACACATGGAAAATAAAAAACGGAAGACTGTCAAGATGAAATTGGCATGAAATTGTGAGATGTTGAAATAAGTAGGTCAGTATGAGCGCTGTCAAAACATATATCAACAAATGTTTGTGTTTCTCAGGCAGCTTAAAGGTCCGGTGTGGAGGATTTAGGAGGGAATATTGGCAGTAATGGTATATAATATTCATAAGTATGTTTTCACTAGTTTATAATCACCTGAAAAAAAAGAATTGCTGTGTTTTGTTTCTTTAGAATGACCTGTTTAGATCCACATACCCTTCCCACGGACTCCACCATGTTGTAACCCTGAACTGACAAACAAGACACTGGCTCTATCATTGTGTTTTCGCATCAGCCACCATAGTTATCCTACACATTTTGCACACAGGAGAAGTTTAAATTCTGCAATCCGACAGTTAGATGCTACTAAATTCCACACACTAGACCTTTAAATTAGTTTATCATGCTTCATCGCATGAAGGAGATGTAGTCTCTATGCATTTCAACAGTAGCATGTTTTTTGCACAGGTGCCCTTTTGTTAATGTGTTGCTCTGTAAGCTTGGGCGGTAAGGCTGCCCCCGGCTAAGAATTTTCCCAGTCGACCAATAGTCATCATTTAGAGCCATTAGTCGACTAGTTGCCTGCATGTCTCTGACATTAAGGTGAAGGTGTGAGAAAGAATAGTATCAGTAACATTGTTAACGCTGTGCTACATTACAGAGAAATACAAAACCGTACTAATGAACCTTCATTAATATAGGCCTATAGAATTTTTTTTTTTTTTTTTTTTTTTGAAGGATATTTTTATGGGCATTTTTACCTTTAATTGATAGGAAAGCTGACCGTGAAGTTGGGAGAGAGAGGGGGAATGACATGCAGCAAAGGGCCATGGGTTGGAATCGAACCCGGGCCACTGCAGCAACAGCCTTGTACATGGGGCGCCTGCTCTATCCGCAAAGCCATGGGCATGTAGCTACTTCCATGTTTCAGATGATATGTCATGTTTGTAGTCGACCAATGAAGATGAGTTTACACATCACCTTGGGTTTGGCCTTCACCTTCTCAAAATGATCCCACACTTTGGATTTCCTGCCCGACATGTTATTAACTAGCCTGTGGAATAACCGCAGGTACCAGCCCTGTAAAATGACTCCTGTCTGACGCCACTTCCTATGTCTGTCCTTTCAAATTAAATTCCCACATGGTCCAGTCATATAGGTTTTGATTTATTTTGACAAGGCACAGTTCCCAGTAGTTTCATGTTTATTTGTTTGTTTTTTGTTTTTCTGCGACTAAGACCAATGAAATCTTGCAGACTAATAACCTTTCTGGTCGACTAACATTGGGTTGACCATTAGGGGGCAGCCCTATTGGACGGTATCTGTTATTTTATACCTTCCTGAAATTTCACCAGGGTATACGCTACACCCCCAACCAGCGAGTTAGCTAGAGAAGTTCTCTCAGCCTTTTCAGTAATAAATGAACAATATAAATTCACAAAATCATAAGTAAGTTTTTACACTTAGTTTTCTTTTTAAACAGAGAAATACAACCATACACTTTCTGAATTCAAGTTTCTCTTGAGGTAGACAGGAACAAATAAGTCACCAAAAGTGTCTTGGTTAGTCTTGATAGTCATTTAGTTAGTTTACTGTTCAAACAATCACCAACTCTGGTGTTTTTCCCTGCGGTCTCTCTCTCTGCTGTTAAGAGCTGGCTGTTTACAGTCCTGTAATGTTATCCCCACCGCTCCACTCAGAGTTGCGGTGTCTATTAGCTCAGCTGCCTCTTCTATCAGTAGAGACTGACCTCTGGTGGTGTGTGCTGTGCACTAAATACACTGAATCCAGTAGAGAAAAGAGTGCCTGCATTTCTGACGGTACTGAAAATCATGCCCTGGGGATTTCTAAATACCCTGATATACCGTGATGCAGCCCCAGGCCTATTCCTCCATGCCTGTGTTAGTATTATTGGATATAATGGGACTTTTGCTGCAAGTTAGCACTCAGATTGTTAACATGAACTCAGTTATGACTGTGAGGTCTCGTGGGGATGGTTCAGTCCATGCTGTTCCCTCAGTCAGTCTCTTAACTCTGCCCACACCCGACAACCCCCCTGTGTCCCCCTCCCAAGCACACACACACACACACATACACACACACAGTCCAGCTGAATCAACAGCTGCACCATCACAGTGCAGGCCAGGAAACATGCCTCTGCCATGTCGACTGCTGCTATGCTATAGTATAGTACACACATGCAGACGTACACACACAGTCACGTGTGTCAAACACATGTGCTGTCTTTCAGGACATGGCCTTAATAATATCCTGTTTGATTTCACGTAGCGCTCTGAGCACACACCAGCTGCACACCTCACAGAGCCAATCATCGTGTCAAGGTCGTGCCATGAAAGTGATCAGAAAGTCATTTATGTATTTATTCATTTCAGAAAGGGTGTGGTGGCCGAGAAGAAAGGGTGGAACGGTAAATGTATAGGTAACTTAATTTGTGCAAATATCTTGACCCATTTGAGAGGTATTTGCTAGGCCCTCCATAAAAATAAACGCCATCCACCCTTTAAAATGGTGTGTGGTCTGTCAGAAATCAGTCCCATCTGCACGATGCTGCCAAGAACAGCAACGCTGGACAGGAAACAGGTCTCTCTGAACAAGGCCCTTTTAGAGAAAAAGTTGATGAGGCATAGGCCATAAAGTTAGATAATTTTAGGAAAGTATAATTGGAGTCACTTCTGATATGATGGAACTTTTGTCATTTATATCACAGACTTTTAAATTACTGGGTTTCCTGCACTGCATGTTCCTACATTGCTGCTAAAAAAGGACTCAAAGGGACGTTTCTATCGTAAATTGGCACTTTTTAATGACATTTTTAGATGTCATCTGCCTCTTCCCCTTACAATGCCTTTGTAATTTCAACGACCTCTGAGAGGCTGCGGCAGTGTTACATTTCTTTCATGTGTTGTTTTAAAGTGGACGCCTCCTTGACGCAATCCAGACACATCTGTCATTGTCGCAGGAGACTGAGCCAAAACCCGGGAAAGGTGGAGGCAAAAGTAAAAAGGAATTTCTCCTTATCACTGGGAACAGAATGTCCTTTAATGTTGTTGTGATACAGCCAGCTGTTGGTGTGAGCACATGACTCGAGTTGACGGAGAAAAAGTTTGCACATAGCTACAGGGTATTTGTGATTTATTGTCTTTTAGCAGACGATGGTGGGAGGGTGTCATGTTGTAGATTAGAGTTGCGTGTGCCTGGAGCTAGTGTGAAACCCCGTAACACAGAACTCATCAGATTTTGGTTTCGGGCTTAAATTTAATTGCGTGTAAAACCATTCTGACTGAAGTGACTGATAATATTATTGCAGCACTTGTGATAACAGTGCAGACAGGAGGGATGGGAAGGTTTCCAGTAAGAGGACATTAATGGTTGATCATTAGCATGTGGGATGCTAAAGCTGGAACTGTTTTCAGCTTAGTCATGTTAAATGGTACCACAAAGGAATTCCTTACAGAAATAGTTGAGCAGGATCATCTGAAAAGAATTCTCCTTTATGTTCATTGCACAAAATGATGCTGAAATTCCTTTCAGTTGTGTGATTCACTTAATAGAAACTGGGAGTAAACGCAGAGCCACAAGTAGGAGAAGTCATCACTGCGAGGGTGTTTCTCTACCGCTTGATCATAATGATAATGCCCAAAAACCTGAGCCAAGAGAGGGAAGAAAGAATGCAACAAAACATCAATTGCTGTATAAATGTGTTTTGCAATCATTTTACTGGCTTGCAGCAGTCTGTTTTATGAGTTTGTCAGAGGATTGCAGAATCCTCTTTTGCTAAAGATTGGACCACCTCGCCTTTTTGAAGGAAGATTGCATAGAGAGCCCAAAATAAAACTCACATCTTGCTTTGATAAATCAGATAGTGCATAAAGAAGTATTTCACTGCTGGAAAGGTGGTCTTTTTATAAAACTTGGTTGACTATGTACTACTTTTGAAATTGGTGCTACATGACCATGGAAAACAGACAAAAAGGGCTGTGGCATTTGCTTTTGCTCAAGAGGTAGAAAACCTTAAATTACCAGAATGCACTGTGCTGCACTGGACCAATATATGCTCCTGCTGGTGGGTGACATAATGCAGCTTGTCCATTTTGATACAGGAAATAATACGGTGGTCGGTTGTTAACAAACAATTTAGAGTTACAATAAAATGGTAAGCTAAAATCAATTTTGGCAAGAAAAAGGCAACACAGTAAAGCCCTGTTTCCACCGAGCAGTGCAATACGGTTCAATTCAGTTCGTTTCCACTATGAAAAGTTGTGGATAGTTCCAGTGGAACTGCTCTGTACTGTTCCCGTGTGCTAGATACCCCGTTTGCTGAGGTACCTACCACACAGATCTGGTACTAAAAGGTGGAGCTGTCAACACTGCAGTCTGTTGATTGGTCAATAGAGGACGGTCACTCAGTTGTGGCTGGTTTTGAGGCTCATGTAACCACTGTTCATACCATGGGGAGTTTTACATACAGTAGTGAACCATAAAATGAAAGGATGTTTTGCTGCCTCTTGGAGTCTTAGAAAAAATAACTTCATTCACTCGGCCGACTGCCGGCAACTTTTAAGGTGGAACGTTTACTTGTAATGTTACTCAATGCATAAAGTGATGACGTGAATCCATCAGCACACCTTAAATTTCAATATGACAACTTTGACCTTTAGTAATGAGTAGATATAAGCGTTGAAATATATACAGGTTAGTTTCGACCGGATCCTCACTTGGAGTAAAAAAAGTGTCGTGGAGTGCCGTTCCTGTGGTCTCCAGCAACACTAAACCCCTGAGCTTGCCTGAGAAAGACTGAATGCACAAACCCGCCATTTTTAGATATCCCATCAAGTTGCGAAAATGTCGGCGTGCAGCCTCATTCTGTGCACAATAAACGAGGTGCAGACTGATAAAGTTGGAAATACAGTGAATGCTGGACGGATCAATAAGCAACAACAACCCCACATGAAAGACTACTGTTTGTGGTGGAAACGCTAAGCGGACCTAGGGTCTAGGTACCATGTCTGAAGGGTTACTTTTGGTTCCAAAGGTACCATAGCGAAAGAGTTGAGTGGAAATGGGTTTTAACAGAATCTTTGCTCATTTCATTTGATCAGCACTGCCTAGTTTTACCATTTGATTTCAGTATTTTCAGACTCCGTCTTTACAATGCACGGTGCCTGCTTCGTGTTCACAAACTCTACAGCCAAACAGCACTAAAATATGTTTCTGAAGGCATTTTAGGTGAGAAAGAGGCAATACAGTCACAGAATCTTGGTTTATATTCGATCAGCACAGTACTCTTTGTGCCCATGGTGGCGATCATATGAAAATGCAAAAGTATAATTTGTGGTTGGAGCAACAGCCGCCGGCGAAGAGCCCTACTCAGATCTGCTGGATGATGCAACAGGGAGATCTGGACGCTACCATGGTTTATTTACACACAGTACCCACAGTGTTAAGTTACAAAGCTGGTTGAAAATCAGCAAATTGTCCTTTTAATACAACTTAAACCTGAGTTATTGTATCTGGGTCTGTTAGTGGCAGAATAGGTCCTCATCTTGTTGCTCGTCGAGGCTGTCCATTTTTATATGTGATTATAGGATGTTGTAGAAAATCAGTGAGGCTTGAAAGGACTTCCAGTCAACCATCATGGACTCTGAGTATATAGCTGCAAAGTAAAGAGAGGAACACATTGGGCCTTTTTAAAGCTGTCTCTCTCTGCTTTACAGGTGCGTGAGACTGGCAGAGGATAAGCTGTCAGAATTTGTTGTAAAGGATGCCAAACAGACCATGCTACTTCCAGGAGAGCATATGGAGGAATTTAAGCACTTCCCTTTTCGATTTGTGCACCAGTTCCCTTGGGAGTGCAGGCTGTAGCCGTTATTATTTGGCAAGGAAAAATAGCATTTGAAAATGTTTGTCAAAAAAAAAAAAAAAAAAGTAATGAAGGCTGTGGACTGTCGCAGCAGTGCTAATAAGCCGAACATTTTATCTTCACTGGGAGCGCTGATGGCTCTTAATGCACTCTCTCCCTCATTGCTTAATGCACTGGACCACCAAGGAATATTAAGTGCTGCTGGTGTAATGGGTTGAAGCAGTCCTCGGGTGCTTCGTCACATGGCCGAAGCTTTGAGAACTTTTCAGAAATTCATATCACCTCCACCCCAAAAACACAAACCCCTGGAAAGTATTAAAACAAACAGAAAGACCGCAGGACCTTTGTGAAAACAAGGATAGTGCACATGGAGGACAGAGCCATTAGGAGAGAGCATGTCAGCTTCTCATTTTTTGGAAGGTTTGACAGGTTTTTTCCCTTGTTTTTTCCCCCCACTAACATCAAGCGCTCCTCATGGCAGGCTGTTCTCAAGGGATTTGTTTGGGGATTTGTAGCCAGGAAGCCAAGCAAGGTGAGCTTCTTCCTGGCTGAAAAGAGGAGCAGGAGGTTGGGTAGTAGATTTCTTCTGATGGGAACGCTGACGGTGTCTCGACCAGCTCCTTACTTTTTTTCTTCTCTCTTTTAGCCGCCTGCAGTTTGTGTTTTTTTTTTTCACATTGATGCATATGCTCCTTGTTACGATGACTAGACTTGTCAAAGAGCTCTCACATCCATTGTTGTTGGCATTTTTCACATGCACCAAAGCCAAGTATACTCAATATTTTTCCTCCTTTTTTTGGTGGTGTTAGGGTGAGAGAATTTGGGTGTTGAGCAGAAACAAAGCAATGTCTTGAAACGTCATATAAACTTATATCATCAGACATGTTTAAACTGGGCTCGCAGTGGTCCATAACTTAAAGGTGTTTTTCTTTTATTTGGCAATTTCTGCTCCACGTTTTATCATCCAAGGCTCCTTTTAGTAACCACTGCATGCTAATACCTGTCTTACACGTTCACTAAAGTATACAAAATGAATGTTGGCTAGTACAGGAGAAGCAGTGATGAGTTGTCCACACTTCCAGCTAAGCCAAAGCCACATTAATACACTGAAAATATTCAACAAAGGCTGAATATACAAATACTGAGTTCACCTCAATGGATACTGGGCTTTTGTGACCAATGCTGATATTAAAGTATAAAATGCAGGGCAGCTGTGGCTCAGAGGTAGAGACCTGGCTCACACACCTCCTTCAGTCCGCATGAGATGGCCCCCTGTATGGTAGCCTCGGCCACCAATGTGTGGGTGAATGGATGAAGTAGTGGTCAGGAGACTGGAAAGGAGCTATGCAAGTGCAGGTCCATTAAAAATAATTATGATCAATGTAAAAATACAGGCTGATAACTTGTTATTCTTCTGCCAACTTCTGCAGAGTAATGAAAGCATTTGCTCAGCTGCTACAAAACTTAATAATCATGATTTCCATGATTAAAGAATCAACATTGATTTTGTTTGTATTTGTCTGCCAACACATAGTATTTGCCAACACTAATATCCATGATAAACTAATGTCAACCGTCCTTCTCTCTGTTCCAGATCATGGATGAGACCCAAACGCAGATAGCCTGGCCGTCCAAACTAAAAATCGGAGCCAAGTCCAAAAAAGGTGACTGTTTTTCTTTTCCTTTTTTCTCATAGTAAACCCATATTGAGATTATTCTTATGTTCAGTGTGCACTGCTTCCACTGCTTTTGCCTTGTGTGACTTGAGTGTTTGTTGAATGATTGATGGACCTACAAAATTTATGAATCTGATTTCAAATAAGGACTTAGCTTGTCATGCATCAAAGTCCATCAGCTCAGGCATATGTTTGACTTGGACTTTCCTTAAAACCCCAGGGAAATGGAAGTTAGAGTCTTTAGCTTCTGTACTGTGTGGTATTTCCAAGTGAAACAGAATATTTTGCACAGTTACAAGAGTGATTTAAATCAAATCATTTGCATTTGATTGGACCATTAAAAAGTGGGTGGGTTTTGATTTTGGTGGCGCTACAAAAGACTCAGTGCCAGCCAGTGACTCCACATACAGCTCACTCACAGTTAGATAGGAGGAGGATGAGGGGAGAGATGAATGACTGAATGGATTAGATCAGAGGTCGGCAACCTTTACTATTAAAAGAGCCATTATTGGCCAACTCTACTGAGGGATGTTTATTATTATTTAGTACTCTGACTTTGCAGTGTTGGAGGTGAAAGCAAATGAATCTGTCCACGCATTATTAAATCCTCTATTTTCCTCCAAGGCTTTTACTTTTTTGGATAGCTAGCCTCGCTAGAGAGACTCCAGGCTAGACACCGCTACTGAAGCTCAATTTAGAAGAAAAAGCTCCAGGTCGTAGATGTATGACGCACATTTTAGTTGATAAAACAGTAAAACATTTTTTTAATTCGATTTAAAGACTACACATTTTTACAATCGTAGAAAGCAATAATTTCTTTAGGCCTACAACAATGACAAATGAAAATTGAAATGTTAGAATATAATTTTATGTCAAAGCCACAGGGAACTGCAGGTTGCCTACCCCTGGATTAGATGAATTAATGAAGGCATTAGATCTTAGCCACATTGTTTTAAAAATGAAAAGAAAAGGTTAAAAGTGAACATGTTATAACAGTGAGGTCATAATGGTGTAATGCCGACAGTGTAATACTATCAAAAGAAGAGAGGGATGAAGCACATGGTATAATCCATGTACCACTCATTGCTGAAGCACTCCACCCACAAGAACCTTAAATAATTTGAAGCTGTCACACTTTCCTCAAAGTGAATACATTCTAGCCCATGGCCCTGGCATTTTGGGAAAACTAAGACACACTGATGTACCATGCCGTTACTAGCTAGAATTAGCTCTGTGCAGCTAAGAGTTGCCAATTGATTCATGGGTGGATGTCATGATATTATTGCTTGAAATTGGTTGTTACTTGCTTATGTAAGCATAGATCATAATTTGTTGTAGTGGAAGATCATGTGATTGTATTTCAATATAAGGGTACGAAGAAATTTGGGAGTTGTAGTAGTATTATTATTGGGGCGGCAGTAGCTCAGTTTATAGGGACTTGGGTTGAGAACTGCAGGGTGTTTGGTTCAAGTCCCTGTCTGGACCAAATATGAAGAGGAGAAGTGCCAGTTTGCCTCCTGGGCACTGCCGAGGTACCATTCAGCAAGGCACCAAACCCCAGCTGCTTGGGGCGCCTGTTCATGGGCAGCCCCTTCGCCCCAACATCCCCCCATTTAATGCATGTATAGGTCCTGTTTGTGCATGATAGTAATAGTAGTCGTATTTGCGTATGTTGTAAAATAGGTGCACAAAATAACAGGATGTGATCTAAAATATTTAAAAAGCCATTTTTCATTTCACCTTGGCTTTAAATGTACTATATAAATGCCTTTCATTGTATGTAATAGAAATGGAAATCTCACAAGTAATTCCTTCGATGTGTAGCAACAAAACTAACAACCACTCTTAATGTGTTACTTGATGAATGTTCAGTAACACCATAGTTGTGTAAGCTTCCCCCCTAACATAGGTTAATGATTATGAGTCAAGAAATTTGTTCTCAGGAAAGTCATTGGACTAAGACAAACAAGAGGAAAGTATTTCAAGACTGCACCAGTGTTCATTATTAAAGTTTACTGACAATTTTGAAAAGATCACATGCCAGGAACTTCATCTGCACTCAGGAATTTGTGATCTTGCTGTGGAGGACGGAGGGGTGGGAGTTGCTTATATTGAAGCCCACTCATTTATTGGCTGAGTTGTTCTCGCACTCTGGTACTAATAAAACATTATCACGGTTATTTAAAGCTCTTCCGGGAGAGGGAGTGAGGCGGGGTTTGAGGAGTAGGTGTAGCTATGCCCGCTTTGTTGTCCCCAGGAGAATTACCAGTGTGCGTCTTCAAGCCAGATGTGGAATCCAATGACATTATGTAACTTCCTCACTCACTCTGTACAGCAAATAGTTGACAGGGGTTACATCAGAATCTTTAACATTTTTTCCCTCTCGATACTTAATCAACCGTAAGCCCTGGCAATCCATTCACACACAGCCATCCATTCATCCCGAGTATTAGTTCATTCACAAAACCTGCCTGCAACACCACCTGGGAATGATGTTCTGTATACCAATATTTAGAATTTTGACCCATGACTTGGAGGCTGTTGAATTTTTCCCTGGTGTTGCATAAAGTGAGAGGAGCAGAGGGGAAGAATGTTGGCTAATCACTATCTCATGAGCGAATGCATTTGTGGGAGAAGAGAAACTGACAGTGTGTTTTAACAACCTGGGCTCATGGGAGGGTAAGGAAAGGACACGATGGCTAAATAGACAATATTCTACTTCTTACAGACTCAACAGGCTTAAAGATGGAGGGCATGGTGGTTTAAACCTCACAGAAGCTATATGGAAAATTACTGGAGACACTGACTATGTTTACATGTGTAACTGGTTGACTCCAGTGATGTCTGTGTAGATATAAAGTGGCCCAGATTGTGGATATCTTCTGAGGCCATCTCCGTTTGTTCCTCTCCTGACAACAAGTGGAAAAAACAAAATCCTCCGTCACACACAACCACACAAACTCCAGCCCCTACACAAATTAAGCAACATAAGATTATGTCAGCATAAAATGAAATATAAACAGCTTAACAGTGCTAAATTATGGCAGGAGACACCCCTTTATACAGTAGGTGGGGTACCCTCAAAGGTGAACGTAGGGGTGCAGAAACTGAGCATCAAACATTCCACATATTAGCCCATTTTACACTGCCAGATTTTCGGCGAATGTTGGGCCGTTTTGCCGGCAAGCTGCGAGCGTTTAGACACACAGAGCCGAATCGGCGAGTTGATCCGAGGTGCCCAATTTTCCGCCTCGTAGGGTAGTCATATTGGCGGAACCCTTTTAGTTTAAACAGACCAAGGAGGCCTTCCGCAACTGGAGGAGCTGTTGATGACGCTGCACGTGCGAGCCACTGGCAGTGGATAAACAGGAAACAGCTGATAGCAGGAATTAGCAAGCAGCTAGTAGCAAGAGGGAAACACAAACCTGACAGACACTGTAAAGATGAGCAACTGAGAAGACAAGGAATTGTGCGCCCTCCTTGCTCTCGCAAACGAAGAGGCCATTAACTGTCAGATGATAGGGACGATGAAGGACGGGCTGACTTATGAGAGAATCGCCGAACGACTGACAGTTTCCCTCCCACGTCACTGTTTACGTCACATGCTGAGCTACATGTTTTGTTACTTGTTCACGCCCCCCATTGCCCCGAAAAGGGCACATTCTGTATAAATAATAGTAGGCACTCCCTGATTTTGTTTTTATACTGCCAATGCTGAAAAAAGACTGATTGGGCTTTCCTGCAAATTCTACAAAATATTCCAGTTTTTGCCCATATTCCGAAAAACACAGTATTCCTACTAAGCTGTTTACACGGCTAATGAAAATGAATATTCCACCTGTGCTCACGTTCACATGCAGCTGTGCATACTTTGATTAATGTACCCTAACGTGTCGTTTATCACACAAAGATATGGAAAAGTGGAACAGCTGGAGCCGCTTGTGCCTTCATGCTTCTTTGCATCAAGATAGGATTTTTCCAAGTTTCCTACCTGTAGCAGAGTTCATTGGTATCAGTACCTGTTGATATCCAAGTCTCTCTTAATGTTTAAAAGTCTGTGTGTTGCTAATGCCGACCAGAAATGTGGGCTTTTCTTTTGGGCACGCACCTCTGCCTCACAGCCTTGCTAAGTGTTGGCAAGTGATTTGTGTACAACACATCCATGACAACGTAGAGGTGACTGTAAACAGACAAGGGGCTGTGTGTCGCAAACTAGGGTTAACAATCCCTAATTGAGACGCATATTCAGAATGTGCTGTATACATGTGTAAAGAATGCTCCTAAAACCTGAATAATACTGGCATATCCCACATATCTTCATCCAAAAATGCAACATTTTGACAAAGGCCTGATTCAGAATATCTAAACAGAATATGCTGTTCACATGACCTGCATAAAATTCAGAATATTGTCATAATAATAGTGGAATATTAGTGTGCATGTAACTGATCTGCATTTCTTTTGTCCCTTCCATTGAATGACAAACACAAAACTCACTTGCTCTGTCCTTAAAGTAGCTGATGATGTGTTTGTTTTGGTTCCCAGATTATTCAGATTTATCCTAATCTATAATCATACTCTTTAGGAGCGTTACTTTGCCTCGTTTTCCTGGAATTTTGCATCAGTGTTGTCTTTCATGTGAAGTCTGGAATCGGTTACACTCCGCAGGATAGCGGCAGATGTGAGGGGGGATTTGTATGTTTGTAACCTCTCCCCATACAGAGCCACACTCCATCAAAATGCCAGCTCCTCTATTTCATTCATCTCCTGCAGCTAGCTGTCCCTGCCACCTGCTTAAGTGTGATAAGGCCGGTCGTTACCCTCTGGGGCAAGCCATCATCAGCACACTGTTGGTGATTTAATATAGCAAGGAGCCGTATCACTCTTGCACAAGACAGGTTGTGACATGTTTTCATTCCTAAAACTCTGATTAAGATTTCTTTTTGTACGTGATAAATATCTTAATACTACTCCTTCTTGCCAGTTGTCTGTTTCAACATTTCCGCAGATGTTTTGCATGAGAAAGGCAAAGCCAACAGGACTTAATTCCCTTCATTTGCGTGGT
Source organism: Epinephelus fuscoguttatus (assembly GCF_011397635.1). Lineage (NCBI taxonomy): Eukaryota > Metazoa > Chordata > Actinopteri > Perciformes > Serranidae > Epinephelus > Epinephelus fuscoguttatus. The sequence goes on from NC_064767.1 coordinate 15,532,302, forward strand.
ATTTTCGAATGTAGTCCTCAGCTGGAAAAATGCTTTAGCTTCGCCAGCACGGAGCTCTGGGTCAAAAGGTTTCTTCTCTGTCAAGTGGAACTCTGTAAAAAAGAAAAATCTATGCGACTGCAAACATTCACTTTGAGCAGCTGCAAGTCTGCCCTTGTTTTTGTTTGCTTTTCCAGCTGTTGTGTGTGCCAAATTAAGACTTAAGGTGTTCATTTTTTATTCCACAATCAATCATCAAAAAAAATTTAAAAAAAAAAAAAAAAGAACATACAGCACACTCCATTTCAGAAATGTGGGGGTGTTCTACATCACGACTGCAACACTCGTTTAGGCCGGCTAATGTTTGCCAGATGTGCTGTGCAGGTTAGACACTGGAAGAGCCATACTCCCTCTAATGGTCACAGTGGGTGCCACAGGAGGAAGTGGAGGGATTTCTATTGTTCACAGCAACAGCTGTATGATGGGAAAATTTCCTGGAACCAGTGCTGAGACTGTGCTAGGTCTCTGACCGCTCTTTCTGCTCCTTTCCCTTTGTTTGCCTTGGTTTTGTTTTCCTGTCTCAGACTGCAGCTTGGGTTTTGTTTAGTTCCTGCCCCTCAAATTACTCTCCAATGTGATCTAGCATCTCTTGTAGTACGCGTTGAGCTTGCCTGACCCCTCCGACACTCTAACAAGACCAGTGCTTGTTTACTGGCACTCTGTGATCCCAGTAGTTTCTAGTGGCCATTAAACAGAGGGCCGAACCTCCCTCAGATACTTCTGAAAAACAGAATTATACATTCTAGCCAGCTGATGTTCTGCTGCTCTCTAAAAGGACTGAGATCATGTGCCTTCTTTGTATTTTGAATCTCTGCGGAGAGCGTCTTGGTTTGGATCCTATGAGTTATTCATCATCAAAAGCATTCTGTGTATTGGGAACTTCCCTCGTCTTTTTCTTGGTTTTCCCGCTCCTGCACTGTTTAGGATTTTTCACTCCCAAGCTCTTTGAAAGTCTAAACACACAATCGTAGGGTTCTCTGAGGTCCCGGCGACTTGCAACAGTAAATCTGCGCCAGCGAGTCGTGTCTGAAGGCTATACTGTAAATCTGAGCTGCTGTAAGTGTGTGTTCAGGGAGGGGTATTCCTGGAACGAGGCTTAGTCGACTTCCTGCTGCTCAGTACAGTTAACACAGGGGCAATGGGCCATGGATATGTAGCACATGCGTGTGCACATTTGGATTCTCTGTGTGTGTTCATGTGTTTTCACATTGGCGTTCTCCAGGGGTCCGGCATGCGACAGAGCCAGATGTAGGCTTAAATAGACACAAGCTTTGAATGGTCTTTGTATGCAGTGTTTGGTTATTTAAGTGAAGTATTTAGAGGCTGACGAGGTCTCTGGAAGCAGAGTTTACTCAAGCTATTAGGACTTTTACTTGCTCGATCGTCTGCGTGCCCACTGAGTGTATGTACACAGGAATTTTAGGATGTGGCAGTCTCTGTTGCAGGGTGGTAATTTGTCACTTCTCGAGGAGACAGCATTGATTCTGTGTGCGACAGCTGATAACAGAGCACATATAGACATGCTGAGTCATGTCCAACAATGAAAGACACTGAAAAATTAGTGACTGTGTTTTTGCAGCGACTGAATGACAGATTGAGGTTCAGGAAAATGAGGCGATAAGCATCACATGACTGTCTGTCTTTTCTGCCGAGGCTAAATGGCAGCTGAACAATCCGTAGAGTTCCTCCGCTGACTGATAGATTGTCTGAATGTGATTCCACAGAGCTGCACCCGTCCTCCTCCCCAGCACGGTGTGGTTGCTTGCCGACTTAAATGAGACACGGCAGATATCAAAGAAGCAATTACTGTTGCGGAGCTTTCCTCTGACGCGCTCTAATTTGTTGACACATCCAGACTGCTTTGTCATGTTTAGTTAAATGGATTCAACTTATGTTGCACTCTCACATTGTACCTCTCCCCTTTTTATCAGCGCTGACACTCACACACATACTGAACACACACATCACTCTCACTTTTAATGTCTCTTTGCTTTCACACCCTGCAGATCCACACATCAAGGTGTGCGGGAAGAGGGAGAATGTGAGGGAAGCCAAAGACAGAATCATGTCCGTCCTTGACACAAAGGTACAGTAAACATCTTTATCACAGTGAAGATAGACTTCATATGTATGTGTGTAATTCTCTCCTCTTTCTCGCCTTTCTCCTGGCGTTCAGTCGGGCCCAGTGTATTTCACCATCGCCTCTCCCACTGCTCACAGTGACAGATTGCACACAGCAGTGTGGTACAACTTGGCACTAATCTCTCCAGATACTCGCATCCCGAGCCCCGCTGTGGATTTTGCAGAGTGTGTGCATGCAGGCTTTCGTTGCCATGGCAACACAAGAAATCACCTTACCTGGGCGACTGCACTGTAGCACCCCCTGGGGGCAGGCAGTCATCCATGCACTCTGAGCAGCCACACACAAACAAAAGAGCAGCACACGACTGGCTTAGTTTATAGCATCTCATATGGTTTTGTCACGAAAAGGCAGTTTTAGTCTGGCAGACACAGTTATTTTATAATATGATTCAATTCTTTTAATGTTCTGCATATTTTGGTGCTCATTTTCGAAATGACTGCAGCATGTGAAAGTGTTTAAAAGAGAGGAAATTGAAATGTTGGCGTCTCATGAAGGATGGAGGAAAGGGGACAGATGCTGCGCTGGCCTTTCAGTGATATGCGTTTATAATGAGAGGGAACTAGAGGGCGCAGTGTGTCTTGGTCCTCCTTGTTGTTTGTGTATACACTTTAAAATGTCAGACACATTTGATTTAATCAGTGATGACAGAAAGTAAGTTTTATAAGCTGTCTGTGGAGATGATACAATGTCGAGCCTCAGGGACACCAGCAGCTCTAATGTTTTTCACAGTGCAACTTGCAATGGATGAAACGCATGAAATTTACTTTATAAAGTTTCATACTTGGTCAGACATTCTGCCAAACGATAAACATTGCCTTTTTTACTACATTAATTTGGGTTTGTTTAAAATTTGTCATTACCAAAAGCTGAAAAATCATTTTTTAAATCTGCTTCTGACACTTCCTGGTTTTAAAACCCGGCCCAGTTGAATTTGTTGTTGAAGAGTCCTGGTGTAGGATTTATTAGCATCCAGCAATTAGGACTGCAGATTGCAACCAGTTGAAACTCCCAGTTAGACTTCCTTCAGTGTCCATTGTTCAGAAGGTTTTTACCAGGAGCGGAATTATTGGCAGACGTCTCTTCCTCTTTCTAACGAACAGACCAGGTGATTAAAACCCATAAAAACACTGAATAAAACAGTTTCACATTACAGATCACTGTTTCTCCAATGCTGTTTGGCATGTCAGAGATGGGCCACTAGCACAGCACCTGCTGACGTTTGCTCAACTTCTTCTCTGATAACTTAAGATCCAGGAGATTCAGAAGGTTTTTACATGGGAGCTGAATTATCCACAGAGGTCTCTTTCTCTCCAAAACAAACATACTCAGTGATTACAACCAGTAAAAACACTGAATAAAGCAGTTTTACATTGAAAAATCAGAGTTTTTCCAACACGCATATCACAGAGGGGCTGCTAACTATGGTGGCAGACCCAAAAACACGATTGTCCTTGTCTAGAGCCAGTGTTTGATTTGTCCGTTCTGGGCTACTGTGGAAACATGGCGGTGCAACATGGTGGACTTCATGGACAGGGACCCACTCTGTATGTAGATGTAAACGGCTCATTCCAAATTTACAAGAACAGTTTTATTTTCAGGCGATTATACACTAAAGAAAACATACTTGTTATATTTCATTTCTGCCAGTACATGCCTTTGATCCTACAAACTGGACCTTTTAAGTTTAAATACATGTATAATAACATGCACTTTTTTCTTTGCACCATGCTCCACTCACTGAGCTATTTCAAGCCTTATCAATCCTTGTCTCACTGCAGCCTTCTCTTTTCTGCTCATTAGAGTAACAGGGTAACTCTGAAGATGGACGTCTCCCACACAGAGCACTCCCACGTCATTGGCAAAGGTGGCAACAACATCAAGAGGGTGATGGAAGAGACGGGGTGCCACATCCATTTCCCTGACTCTAACAGGAACAACCAGGCAGAAAAAAGCAACCAGGTTTGTGCGGCTACAACACAGATTTACACTGTGAAGTCTCACCGAGGCATGGGAGATAGATGGGTGGAGTGGGCTGTTTACTGCCAGCCCATCAAAGAGTTCGCCTCATCAAGTATTTTGCTTTAATCTCTTGAAACACAACATTGCATGATTGATGCTTAGAGTGGAAGTGTATTGCCGCCCTGAGTGTTTACTACTGTCACCCCTCCTCAATTAATGTCCTTCCGTAGTAGCTTAAGTTGTTTCTAAATGTTTTTTTGATTCATGCACGCAGCCCTCCAGCCCATTTATTAACTGTCACGGGGTCTCAGGCCAGACAGGTTGCAGAGAGTTGGTTCAGCTGGCTGTTTTGATTGGCCAGCCCAGAGGAAGCTGGTGTGTTTTGGCTGGCCTCGCTATAGAAGAGCAGTAGGATCCTGCTGTAATTACCATTAAAGTGTAGTATGAGGAGTTCAGCAGAGCACGCTGCCAGGCATGGCATCAGATTTCTATCTCTGCCAGGTGCTCCACAGTGCACCTGACAAGTTCATTTATTTTTTAAGATCTACTTTAATGATGTCAACCTTATCATTGTGGATTTTGCATAGTAAGGTATACCAACAGTGTGTAGATCATTAAGCTTGTCAGTGCTCTGTATCTTGAACTGTTCCACCCCTTCAGTCTGATGATGCAAGTCCAGGCTGAAAGTAGCAAGAGGCTCCTCTTTAGGCCCCTTAAGCTGTCTCTTCTCCTGGGTTCAAAAGCTTATTGACGGCAGCAGAGCCTTTGAGCCACAGAGCATGTTGGAGTGCAGTGGTGTTGATAAGCAAATATAGATAACCGTGAAAATCAATGAGGTGGCTACTTTCCTTTCATTCTCACTGGAGCTGGTAGGAGTCAGGAAATTGCTCCAGCACACTTCAGCAGGGCAGATGTTTGCTAACATGAAGCTGAACAATGGCTTTCATTTTTAAAGATATAATTGCTGCTCACAGCACTACGCTGCCGCACATATTTGTGTGTGTGTGTATATATAAGTATTGTACGTGCGTCTTTTGTTCATGTGGAACCAGAGAAGATTTTTGTGAAACCGCTTATCCTCTTAACCCAAGCCCAGCTGACACTGGGTGAGAGGCGGGGTACACCCTGGACCGGTCGCCAGACTATCACAGCGCTGATTCATAGAGATAAACAACTGTTTATGCCACGGTGCAGCCTACGAACCAGATTGACCGGCTTTATTTTTGATTTTCTTTTCCTTTTCTTTTCTTTTTTTATTGACGGCTCCCAAAAACAGGTTTTTATTTGCTCCACAATGGTCATAAGTTGCCTACGTTAAATCCATCTGCGCCAATTGTCGGTTCCTGAGGGAAAAACTGCCCCCCAAAAATTTCTTCATTTAGAGCCGTTAGTCGACTAGTCGCCTGCATGTTTAGGATATTAATTTAATTATTAAATGATATATTTTGGGCGGGGCAACACAATGGTTTGAGTTGAAGGTGTGAGAAAGAATAGTGTCAGTAACATTGTTAACACTGTGCTACATTACAGAGAAATACAAACCGTACTAATGAACCTTCATTAATATAGGCCTATATTTTATCTACAAGTGCACGTCACACACTGAGCGAGCCGCCTGTTAATGACGCTGTGGGCTAATGGGCATGTAGCTACTGACATGTTTCACATGATACGTCATGTTTGTAGTCGACCAATGAAGATGAGTTTACATATCACCTTGGGTTCATCCTTCACCTTCTCAAAATGATCCCACACTTTGGATTTCCTGCCCGACATGTTATTAACTAGCCTGTGGAATAACCGCAGGTACCAGCCCTGGAAATTACCATGACTCCTGTCTGACTGCTGAGCGTGGCCACTTCCTGTAACTGTCCTTTCAAATTAAATTCCCACATGGTCCAGTCATATAGGTTTTGATTTATTTTGACAAGGCGCTGCTCCGAATAGTTTCAGGGTTGTTATTTTTGTTTTTCTGCAACTAATGACCAATGAAATTTTGCTGACCAATGACCTTTCTGGTCGACTATTAGGGGGCAGCCCTACCTGACAGTGCGACTTGGTGAGAATACTGGGTTTAGAGGAGAGGCGATAGTCCTGCAAAGTGTACTGAAGCCTGGAAGCCAGCCGTGGTACTGCCAGGTTCACCTTCAGATCGGGGGCGGGTGCTTTGGGAGGCCACCCACGGAGCTCCACGGCCGCTGGCTTCCCAACAAGCCAAAACTATTGCTTCAGTGCCGATTTGCCACAAAAATTTCAGTGTCTTGTCTATTTTCTTTTTTATATTACTTTTGTAATAGCCTAGAATCACTGCTAGACAAGCAGAGACATAATCAGGCAGACAGAGACAGAAGATTAGCTGTATTTGATTAGAAAAGAGCAGAGGAACAGAATTGTGTTTTAGTCCTCTAAGTCACCACTGCAGCTTGTTCAAAAACTCAATTTTTTGTTATTACAGAGAAAATTAAGTTCTGAAAAAAGGTACTGTTGGTGGAACCAGTACCAGTATTGGTTCACATGTAAACGATACTCACGCTACCTCTCATCTCGGTGGTTGTGTTAAATAAAACAGTTACTTCCATGGTGAAGGCCATGTTTTAATCACAGTGTTAGATTTATGGTGACTGTAATGATGTGGTTCAAGAATATTAAACATTAACTGGAAACATGTCACAAAAAGGATTAGGTTTCACTTTAGAGGAAGCCTTTAAACTTTTGCTGTTTTCATTATGTTTGTTCTAGATTTTCCTTTCGACATTGAAATGAAGTGCGACTGTATGCAGCGATCCGAGTCAGTATTTGTTTTGGACCGGGTTTGAACTGACTTACTGATTTACATATGTTGCTTTTTATTGTGAACAGGTGTCCATTGCGGGGCAGCCAGCAGGGGTGGAGGCAGCTCGAGTAAAAATAAGGGTAAGTTGGAACCTGGCCGCATTTGTCTTAAAGGGATATACCACGCAAAATGTTGAGCATTCAATACTTGTTCCCTGCAGGCTTGTAAGTTTGTAGTTTTGACCTTCATGGAGCGCGGCTCAGATTTCTGACAGTTGGAACTAATTTCAATACTGAACAATTTTTATGCTGGGGAAAAAGCATCACATTATATTATTGCCAAATACATATATGGCTGCCTCTGCCTCAGTTTGCACACACGTCCCTGTTGAGCCTGTGAGCAGTTTAATCAGACTGAACTTTGAGATAAAATCCTGAGGCTCTGCAGTGTCCTGCTTTTCAGGGAGGAGGCAGGATTGACATCTCGTCCAGGAAGTATTGATTGATTATGCCTTTGTCTTGTAACTGCCTGCTGAATTAATACGAGCAGCAGAGAAGGATGGATGTTGCTGCTTGGCTGCAGTGTGACAGAGATTAATTACAGCAAAGCGTTTGAAGAACCCCTGTATAATTAACACATTTGTGGACCGCTGTTGTTAGCCTGCTAGCCACGCTAGCTCCCACAGTTTATGTTTACAGCTCCACCCACGTAGTTTTCTGCTCACCCTGCTTTTGGCCACACTCGCCTGGCAAATTTTGGACTGCAGCTTCAGAGAGCCCGTCTCCTGCTCTTACACTGAACCACTTCATCCATGCTCGCTCATTAGCCAGCCTGACTTACCCCCTCCAGCTCATGTGTTAGTCTGAAATCATGTCTTAGTTTACTTATTGGCTCCCAAGTGCATCACTCAAAACAAATACTCCCTCCATAAACAAAACATCCGACTCAAGACGGCCAAGTTCTCTACCTAATCCTACTAGTGGAAGCGCTCCAGGGTTACAGTAGGTAATTGTGCACTCCAGGCACAGTTTCAGAGCTTCCTGTAAGCCGCAAGCACCATTTGTAACCTATTCCCAGACCACTTCCCTAGAACAATTGTAAAATACAAGCTTGTGCCTCAGCCCCTTTGGCAAGCCCGTCTCCAGCCCATTTCTAGCCTCTTCTCCATCTTCAGTTTCAGTCTGACTGGAAGGACGACCTCCAGCCTCAGCTCTGTGGGCGGAGGACCTCTATGCTCGTGTGAAGTATTACATCCATGAACTTTTGCTGTATTTCAACACCGCAGCAGTGAGCACGTTCCTCCACTATGGACTGACCAAAACCAACAAGGCTTGTGTGTGCATGTGAGAATGACTGAGTGAGTGAAGTGTGTCTGATGGAGTCAGAGAGAAAGGAGAAGGTCATGCTGGATTTTTGCGCAGTGTGTATTGGCGCATGTTGGCGTGTACGCATACCCATACCTCTCCGTGCTTAGTGGTTGTTTTCATAAGCAGCAAGCCGCAACCCAGATCATCTACCTTTTTCTGCTATGGGTGGAAAAAAACTGATAGTCCAAACTGACCGTCACAGTGCTGTACAAAGAGGTTTATAATATAAGCTGTAGAGAACCACAAAGATTGTTTTGGCCTCCAAAGAGCACACAGTCAGCGGATGACGAGGGTGGATCAAAAGACAGGTTTCCCTCTCTGTCAAGTTGGCCTCTTCTGATGGAGTCAGACCTTGATACTCTGCTAATTCCATGGTACCCAAACATCTTCTATTATGTCCCATGACACACCCAATACTTGCGACTAGACAGTCCTTTCACACATAGCTTTAATTATGTATGAGCTACATCACTTAACCTGGAGGCAATTTCCTCAAATGCAGCAAGGCACTTAGAGAGATTTTCTTTTCATCTGATTGTTGCACTTTGTCCACTTTATCAGCACTGACACCTGACTGACTGCAATCTGTCACAAATAAAATACACTGATCAGCCAAAACATAAAACCTACTGACAGGTGAAGTGAAAAACACTGATCTTCTAATCAAAATGCAACATTCAGCTGGGAAACCTTGGTCTTGGTATTCATGTGGATGCAGCTTGACACCTTGTTCCCACTTATGTGACTGGTGTCTGTAGATCCATAAATATATGAATGATACCTTGAGTGTCCAATTCAAGGAAGTGCATTTGTCTAGGGTTTGACTGAAACCTGATAGAAACTACCTGTAGCCATAGGGAGAGGCTAGTTTTGTCAGTTTTTCCAGTAGTTTGAAATATGCGCTTGGAACATTACCAGGATAAAATGAGGCATGACAACAAATAAGTAAAGACTTTGGCCTGCAAGGTACGTGGCATATTTTGTGAAATATTTAATTAAAAATTAAATTAAATTAATATGAACAGCCGAACAAGTCATATTGACAATCTGACTGTATATGTTGTATAACCATATTTTAGCAGAAAGACATTATTCAGATTCATGGTGTGTTCAAACTAGATAAACAAGTTCTTTGTAATCAGACAAACTCACTTGACAAGCCTGTTAGTTAGTTAGCAGCCTGTTAGCTAAGTGAGCACATTGTCAAATAGTCTCTCCGAAATCCACCGCAAAAGCTCAATTTTTGATGTGTACTTGTACAATGTACTTGAGGCAAATTCCAGACGGAAATATTACAGAGGGGAGGAGTTTCACAGGCACATCGGGAATCACGGAGATTCCCGTAGGATTAAATGGACTTCTGGTTGACTCATCTCTATACACAGGCTTGACATGCACCACCCGCCCAAACATCACTGCAGACCAAGTACCACCCCTCATGGCAACAGCACTTTCTGATGGTAGTAGCCCCCAGCAGGACAATGCACCCTACCACAAGGCAAAAACTGCTCAGGAATGGCTCTAAGAACGTGACAAAGAGCGTCAACCTGGCCTCCGAATTCTCTAGATCCCAATATGATTGAGTATCCATGAGATGTGACAGTTCCTCACCTCACAACCCACAGCACCCAGAGGATACACCACCAACGCCTTGGTGCCAGACACCCAAGGACAGCCCCAGAGGTCCTGTGTCTGTCTTGACAGGTCAGAGCCAAGTCCAATCCAAGGACAACCCACCGTGGATTGGGCTTAGCTAGGGTGTACAAGGGCGTCCCACAGATGACTGAGCATATTGGGATCTAGGGACTTTGGAGGCCATGACGCATTGAGCTCTTTTACATGCTCCTTCGGCTGATCCTGAGCAGTTTTTGCAGTGTGGTGCATTGTCCTGCTGGGCATGTCGTTGCCCTGAGGTGGTGTACTTGGTCTGCATGTGTTTCAAGTGGCAACCACATAAATGCAACGAGATGATCGATGTTATTTCACGTCACCTGGCAGTGGTTTTAATGTTGTGGCTGGTCGGCGTATTCGCAGAGTGATTGGTCGACAAATACAAACCAGCTTGTCCAGACTGAGTGTGATTAAAGGGTGTCTTTGTAACTGTTAGCGATCACATTAGTTGCCAAAGTGCCAAAGTTTTGCTTTTAAGGGACAGTTAAACATTTTGGGGAGAATGCTTATTTGCATTCTTGCTGAGAATTAGATGAGAACATTAATACCACTTTCATTTTGGAGAGTGGTGTCGATCTTCTTTATTTATTTATTTATTTTTTTAAATAAAGGTATTATTTTGTTTATCAAAGCACCACACTGTAAAATGAAAGGTAGGTAATTCCAGTTTTTGACCCCTTGCTCTTGAGGTCATCAGTGCATAACAACATACAGTATGCTGTGTGTTTGGTTCTGGGTGGCCTTTAGACCGCATCCTCCCTCAACTCTCCTGAAAGCAGAAGTGGCCTGGGTTGGGCCTTCTCCCTGAGGTGCATTAGCGATGAACGTAATGTCCCTTCAACATTCAGACATACATCAGAGGACTTGTAAGGTCTACTGTATTTCTGAGGCCCTCTCGGTCGGAGATGTGTTTCAGCCTGTAACACATCGGTTGTTGAGGTGATGGATTCTCGGGGGATTTCTCTGAGCCCTCGGAGGTGGAGCTGACAGGCAGGTGGTGAAAGGTCTGGCCAGTTACTTTACCTCGAAGATATTTTCATTTTTCTTCATCTCTCACCCTTATGTCAGGAGAACTGAGGCTTTTTTTTTTTTTTAAAACAGCGCTTTCAGATTGAATACATGTGAAACTCATATCTGCCAGGTAGACTTTCTGAAAAAAGCTGAGGTCAGCTCCACCATAAAAATCAGTCCATTCTTCATTCAGCGCCTGACTCCTGCTGCTCTGCTTGTCCTCTCTTGCATTTCCCTCAGTGCTGACCTAAATTTCTCAAGCCCTCTGAGAGCGAGTGCTGAAACGTGATATAAATGTAAGGCCAAGCGCATATGGGACTGATCAGGGATGCATTTCTTTGGTCAGAGCAATTCATGCTGCTTGCCCTTCACTGGCAGCCAAAACCATAGTGGCGCTCTGCCCAAGAGCCAGTGTTTGGATAACACTGTGTGTGTGAGTATGTATTCATTCTCCTCTTTGTGAGTGTGTGTACATTCCCTTCAGCTTGTGTGTGCGTATGGGTGTGTGCCTGTGTGATTTCTCTCCCATGCATGCATAAGTATGTGTATGCATGAAGCGAGGCCCTTCCTGTCTGCATCTATTTTGTTTGAATGACTGCTGCGATACAAATGACGAGAGCTGATGTGTGTTGCTGCTCATGTGGTTTGATTCAATGACTTGGAATTAATGTATGAGAATGAGCAGGCCATAGACCACTGATGCTTTGCAGAATTTTTAAATGACTGTGTAGTCATAATGTTTAAATCTGTGTCACACATCATGTAACAAAGGCTGTCTTTTATTGCTGACACTGCTGACCTCATTTTGATAAACTTTCCTGGATTTATTTGAGCTGACAGATTTACATGCCCAGTTTTGCCACCTTATGCTAGCGGAGCTGTTGTTATGTCTGCGTGTCACTTTACATAAGTCGACACCATGTGAAGAAATCACCCGATTACTGTATTTTTACTTTGTGTCCAAGTGGTCTTAATCAGCCTGAGTGACAGCAGAATGTGATACAAACCACGATACTCTGCATGTTTACGATTTTGTGAAGAAATCTGACACGACATGTTTTATTTCTCTGTTTCCTGGCAGCAGCAGTGGCAGCATCATGATAAGCTATCCAGCTTAAAATAACTGCAGTATTTCAGCATGATGGTGGGGGTTTTTTTCCTCAGTCTTTTCACTTTCTTTTCCCTCCTCTCTCCTCCCATCCCTCCATGTTGCAGGAGCTGCTCCCCCTTGTGCTGTCTTTTGAGCTTCCCGCCATCATGCAGTCTGACCCCAGCTCCCCCACCGTGCAGCACATCTCGCAGACCTACAACCTCACAGTCTCCTTCAAGCCCCCGACTCGCCTCTACAGGGCCACCGGCGTGGTTCGCGGCTCACAGAATAACGCCAATGCCGTCAAGGTGAGAAGGGTCTTGTAACTTGAAAGTGAATATTGGATAGTTGAGTAAATGATGTGGCGCTTTTCTAGTCTTCTGACCACTCAAAGCACTCTAACACTACTTGTGACACACACCCATTCACACACTGGTGGTCGAGGCTACCATACAAGGTATCACCAGCTACTCAGTAACCATTCACCCACTCACATAGTGATGGAACAGCCATCGGGAGCAATTTGGGGTTCAGTATCTTGCCCAAGGATACTTTGACATGCAAGGCTGGAGTAGTCTTGGATTGAATCATTTTAGAGGCTGGAACTAGTGAAAGTTTGACAGCTTTTCTCAATTAATTGTTACAGTTCACCCCAAAATCACAAATATTTTCATTTCACTAGTGGTGCTATTCATCAATCTAGATTGTTTTCGAGTGTTGGAGATATCAGCTGTAGAGATGTCTGCCTTCTCTCTAATATAATGGAACTAGATGGCACTCAGCTTGTGGTGCTCAAAGCGCCAAAAAATACATTTGAAAAACAGCAATGTCTCTTCCCAGAAATCATGACCCAGTTACAGAAGATAATCCACAGAACTTGTTGTGAGCGGTTTGATTTAGGAACTATTTTCTTTCCACTGAACTACACCAGTTAACCATATCACTGCACAGAAGGAAGCGTGCATCTATCCGTGGATGAGAGGCTGTTGCTCGTGACAGCGTGAGATGTGAACATTAATGGCGCCCCCCCCCCCCTTGGGTGAGCTTTAATACTGGCTAGCTCAGTGGTGCTAGGTGAGCTAGCAGTAGATGCACACTTCCTTGTGCAGGGTGATTTGGTTGGCGGATGTGGTTTGGCAGGATGAAAATAGTCCCTACATGTAACTCCTCACAACAAGGTCTGTGGATCCTCTTCTGTAACTGGGTCATGATTTCTACAAAGAGACATTGCTGTTGAGATTTTCAAATGTATTTTTTGGGTGCTTTGAGCACCACGAGCTGAGAGAAGGCAGACATCTCCACAGCCGATATCTCCAACACTCGGCAACTCACACCAAAACAATCTAGTTTGATAAATAGCACGACAGGTTTTTAGTTCTGGAGGAGAACTGTCAATTTTCTGTCATTTGACTAATTGCTTTAGTGATGGATTAAATTCCAAACACACCCACAGCTTCGGTACGAAATGACCAACCCAGTCACATGATCATGTCATTAGTTCATTTTGGTATCAATACTCTAATTTCCATTTTAGAGAAAAATATGTGTCTGTTTCCTGTTTCAGTAAGAGCAACATTATAAATTCTGTTTACCTTGGATTTTCCCCCAAAATTGAGGCAAAATTATGCATAAACCAAAACATAAAGGTCGCAGGTTCAACCCTCCCAACAGCCAGCGTTCATCCTGTTAAAGCTGCTTGAATAACCAACCGAACCCTGACCTGTGCGCGCCCTGTCAGTCATTTCAGTGTAACAATATTTGAGTTAATAGCCCCATTCTTCTCCACCCGTTTACATGGCCAGCCACAGACCAAAGAAAGGTTTCCAGAGCTGCACCACGTCAAGGCCCACCAACACTGTCAGCGTTCCTCACTTTTCTCGTTTTAAGTGCCTCATTACTTTCAGCACCACAGGGGCAAGAGAGTGCTGAGAGATGTTTGGTCGCTTGGACTGGACAGCTGCTGGTTCAGCTCTCCGGTAGGAGAGAGACACCGCCCGCTATTGTACCAGAATGTCCAGAAGTCTCTCCTGAGATCAATTTTAAATAATTTTTGTACTGTGTTTCCACTCCGCAGCTTGTTTATGCATAAACTTACTGTGTGTTTTACATATGTATATCCACACAGATGCACTTCAGCAGACGGCATCTGAGTTGTGGCGAGTTAAAGCTCGCCAGGTAGTCGTCGTCACTGCCAAATCATACCTATCACATCACTTTTTTGCACTACAGAGCCTCTGTTAACAATATGGAGATCAGTTCTGTTTGCCAGCGACTGCATTTGGCATCATTGCATTCATTTATTCATGCATGCTTGTGCACTTTCATTTGGATTTGTTTGCCAGTGTGCACATTGTCTGTGTTGCGTGTACAGTCAGTGTGGGCATTGTACAGTATGTATGCATATGCACGGCCCTGAGCGTGTGGTAGGTCTGAGGGGTCAGTTGGGATTGGGCCACATGCCAGTTGAAGGCTAGAGGATTAGAGGAATATGTGTGCTATGTTATGTGGTGGTGTGAGACCCTTGGAGTACCTTCGAGGATTGCCAGAAACCGCTGTGGATTGTTGTGTTATGCTGGCCGCAGTGTGTGGATTCCCGTTGCACACTGGAAATGACTGACTTTACTGGGCCAAGTGATGGCTTGCAGAGGCATAGCAGAGACAGCGAGGAATGAGGCTGTTCAACTGGCCTGCAGATGCAGTGGAAAATACAGTAGTTTCCATTGGTTATATAGAAAACACTGGTGTTTTCTCTGGGAAACGGGCAACATGGCTCCACTGCTCCTCATCGTTAATTGATTAGTTTTTGTGGTCTGGCTGTTGCTTTAAATGAAATATTGTTCCAGCTTTTTTGTCACGTCATGGGATTTTATTTGTACTGTTTGATATTCTTGTGAGAAGTCAGTAAATTGTCCATTATATTCTTTGTTTTATTGCTGGTAGAGCTCAGTTTTACACCCACAGGGCATCCTCTCCTACAATTATCATGCGTCAGTGGCAAACTTTTATTTTTACACCCATTATTATACTGTTGTACGCTGCTCATGTAAAATTAATGTTGACATTACTGCTGAAAAGATAAGTTGAGGTTTGACAGGAGTTTCATGTACAGCAATTTGGAAAATAGATTAATGGTTTGAATTATTTATCAAGCACAAATGCCAAACAGTCACAAGCTCAAATCTGTCAAGTGTGAAGATTTGTTTGTTTTTGTGTTTTATATCACCGTAAATTGAATATCTTTGGGTTTTGGGCTGTTGGTTGAACACAGCAAGCAATTTCAAGACATCACACTGTTGCAGACACAAAGATTAATCAAGCAAATTATCAATAGATGCATTAATTATGAAAATAGTCATCATTTGAAGCCCTGAGAGCATGAATGTTATATCTGTCATGTAGAATATCATTGAAGTAAATAGTCATGTGTTGTGATTTTTGAAGACAAAATCATGTTTGGATTTTAGTGTCGGGTGGTCCGTCACTTTGGTCCAGACTGAAATATCTGAACAACTATGACAAATTGTTGTGACACTTTTACAGACATTCATGGTCCCCAGGTCCCCAAAAAAATATTCATAAAATGAATCTGGATCAGAATGATCTGGATCTGGAAATCCCATGTTTTGCTATCCAGGATCAACTAATCCATTTTACTTTTGTGGCACTTTTTCAAAACAACATTGGATTGGATCACTCCTTTCAAGACCACCAAGTCTTGAAAGCCTGTACTCTGTGTAGGCTACTAGCAATGTAACAGACAACAGATACAGTAGCCACATTCAGTTCAATTTAAAGTGTGAGTTTATATAAAACGCTCCATCACATCTTTTATCTCTTGTTAGAATAATCATATTCTTTCTGCAAGTTTGCCCCCACATGGACGTAACATAAAGTGACGTAGCTGGCGCGTGTGCTGCACATGACAAGGCACAACAGCTGTTTCTGTGCACTTCCTTCGGCTGATTTTGACAGAGAATCATTCATAAATTCAATATTTAACACTTATGTAGAGCTACATTCTTTACATTACTCACTAGGGATACACCCATTGGGGCAAAACGGATGTTTCGCCAACAATTTGGCTGATAGCTGATAGCCAGTACCAATACCAATGTTTTTATATTGTTGTTTAATTTAGTTTTGTTGTTAATAATTTGCCTTTTGTGCCAGGGGAAAAAAAATCTACACTATAAAAAATGACTTTATTTTTTTTAAGTAAATAAGCCCATCATTACTCTACATTTAAATGAGCACAAATTCCATTATACAAATTTATGAGACAACCTTACTATATAACCTTTCACATGAAAAACATCATTTAAAAAAAACTGCTTAAAAAGCCTTTTTACTATATATAATATATCATAATTTCCTCATCATTAACACATTTTTCAGCTGTATTTATTTAAGTATCTCACCAAGAGCTACACTTTGTGATTACATTGAACTCATCATGAGATTGACATTATTATTTACCTTTGCCTAATACTCACTTTTACTGAATAAAGCTTAAAACAATCATATTGTAACTCAATGCAACATCCATGAGCTGTTAGTTGCAGCCACTGGCTGCTTAGAGCTGATGTTAACCAGCTCTCCTCCTGCCAATTTTAACATGGATTTGTTGTTCACAGTGTAGCATTATCAGGGAAACAACAGGGTGCGTCCTCTGGCATGTCAAAAGTGAGTTGTCTGCATCCTTTCATCTCAAAGCTGGGAGGATCTCTCTTCATCCTAAACACGTTTTCTATTGTCTCCTGGACAATGGGACGACGGCTGCTACTCGCCATCTTGTCAGATAACTGTGGTATCACAGAGTCCATTTGCAGAACAGTCATTGTATCCTTCTTTTACCTACTCTTTTATTCAACATCACCGCTGCCGGCAGTGAATATCATCGTATTTGCTAATAGGCCGATGACAGTCAACAAAGCAAATATCGGCCGATACTGATGTTGAGCTAATAAATTGGTGCAGCCCTGCTTATGACTAAATTGTTTTAACAGACAAAACCACTTCATCTTGTTCTATACTTAATGAACTGAATAAATTGAATTTTCTCAGTAAAGTTGGAAACAAACTTTGTCTGCTGCACAGTGGGCAGAACCACTTTGAGCAATCAAAAAAGTCATATCCTGATTAAAGGCTTTTGGACTTGTAAAAGCACATCTTATTGGATCACTTTATTTAGCATCCATTTAAACCCTTATTATTATTATTATTATTTTGTAACAGTAATCATGTTGAAGAAATATTGCTCATGTAACTGCAGCTTTAGTCTAACTAAATGATATGCATACTTTTCTTTATATATTTGTCATATTACCTGTTGTCATCCCTGTGTCCACAGAGGGGTACAGCTCTGCTACTGGAGCACCTGGCTGGCAGCCTGGCGAGCACTATCTCAGTCACCACCCACCTGGACATTGCACCCCAGCACCACCTCTTTATGAAGGGCCGCAATGGCAGCAACATCAAGCACATCACCCAGAGAACGGGAGCGCAGATCCACTTCCCTGACCCCAACAGCCCCCAGAAGAAATCCACAGTCTACATTCAGGGCACCATCGAGTCGGTCTGCCTGGCACGGCAGTACCTCATGGTGTGTGCTTTATGTGTGTTTGTTTTGTTTATTGGCATCCACTGGTTGAACGGAATTACTTTAAACTGCTAAGCTTTGTTTTTGGGGTTAAGAGATGGCATTGGCAGTGGATTCTTTACATATACAGATCCCACATGCTGTGTGGTAGCTATAATGGCTGCCATTGTTTCACCAACATCATCATGGTATGTGTGAATGATGCGTGGGTTTCGAGATGGGTTTAAGAAGTAAACCATGATTGCCTTTAGAGGTTTTGAATAGCCTTGGGATAGATTTGCTTGGCTCTGCTCCTGCTGCTGAAACGTCCAGTTATTCAACAATCTGTAGCCGACTCAAGGTTAGCCTACGTGATTTATAGCCACATACCTGCATGTGAGACAGACACATGCATTTGTGGCAGCTTGGCTCCAGTTCCTAATGTCCTGACTGTATACAGATTATCCGTCTTGGTGTTAATGGTAATGGTTTGGCTTGCATTGCCAGTAGATTTTGGTGGATTTAAGTTTCAGCCCAGTCTGTAATTCAGAGGTCAGGAGCACATTACTGTTTCTGGCAGTTTTTGGACCAGGAAGAAGCGCCTCGCATTTAAATATCTGTTGGTTAAAAATGCTTTGTGGTCATTCTTGTCTTGTTGCCTGTAACCGCTGAGGCTACCCTTATCTGAATTACTTAGGAATATAATCGGATGTCTGGTTCAAAAATGTGTAAAAGTGATGGCTGTTTAATTACCGTTGGCTAAGAGCTTCTGCTGAGCTGGTGCATATAAGAGCATCTCGGCCGTAAACAGCTTTCTGTTTGGAGATCCATAATGTGGGGCGGTAATTCTGCCAGAGCTGCCTTCTCTTTGTCTGCGGTCTCCCATTTGGCCCCAAAGACATTTAGCAAATGCCAAAGTTGTTGCAGTGGCTAAACATGACTTTCTCTTGGCCTGGACACACAGGAGGGAGCCTCTCACTGTCTGTCTGAGAGAGACAGTAAAAAACAATTGATTTATGAGGGACGAGTAAGAGGGGGAGAGGAGACGCATGGGAAGCAGGGGATGTAGCGGAGGTTGGGAAAGAAGAGAGGAGATAAAGAGGAGCTGCTCTGAAAGTAGCGGACGTACAGGAGGCAGAGAGGAGTCCCGCTCTCAGTTGTGTGCTGTGTGATTTGGCCTCTTGCAGCCAGACTGTAGATTACAGCTCCAATCTCAGGCCCTGTCAGAGCCAGCCTGGCCTCTATACTCTGCTGCTAATTACACCCACTCACAATAGGAGCGCTGTCCAGCACTCGGCCCAAAATATAGATGTCTGTGGTGGTTGTGGTGGTGATCATGCAAAACAGATTGCTCTTGGCGGAATTTCCCAAGCTCTGTGTGGGACAAACCCAGCAGTGAATCTTGTATTTATTGGTATGCCTAACATGTAGGTCTCCAAATGGTAGAGTATAAAGGAAAATTTACTACTGTTTTAAGAAATAGCCTTTAATATAGGAACACAGATATGTTACGGTATATGAGCCTTAAAGATATTAGTCTGCCGCTGACGTAAGAAAAACAGGAATATGTTGGTGATGTACTTTTAATTTTGTGTTTGCTCCACAGGGCTGCTTGCCTCTGGTATTAATGTTTGACATTAAAGAGGACATTGAGGTGGAGCCCCAGTGTATCACGGCGCTAATGGAGCAGCTGGATGTCTTCATCAGTATCAAACCAAAGCCAAAACAGCCCAGCAAGGTATGACACCAGGCTTACACTCACACAGCATGGGAAGTCAAAGGGGATTTTCTGCCATGCTCGTGGTATAGCTGTAGGATGGTGAAGTCGGTCTGTCAGGTCAAACACTTTGATCAGGACTGAAATATCTCAACAAATATTAAATGGATTGCTATGAACATTTGTACAGGCGTTCATGGTGCTGAGAAGATGAATCCTAATGACTCCGATAAACTCCTTACTTTCCTCTAGCGGAAAGGTTTAAAGCATGAAACACTAACAAGCAGAGGGGCAATCAGAGAGTGCAGAGCATGCACCACCGTTGCCAGTAGTCTTATCATCTATGACAATGGGTCCATATTTCCCCTTAGTCATTAGTTCAAGGTCCACACAGTTTAATACATTCAGCGTCATATTTGTGTTTGGCCATGTTGTATAACTAGTTTGCTGTCTCTGTCAAGCTGTCTGTTAGTCAGTCACTCTACAGCAGGAAACGGCATTTTAAAATAGAAGCTCTTTGCAGAAAATTCACTGAACTTAGAAATAAAATGTGTCTTTTACAAACTTGACACGTCTGCAAGTTACTTTCAGTCCATTTGGAACGGACCTGCAACCCACTTTTGGACCATGACCCACCAGATGGGAACCATTGTGTTCTTTTTTGGGGTTTTTTAAAAGATATTTTTCAGTGCATTTTAGCCTTTAATCGATAGGACAGTCAAGCATGAAAGGGGGAGAGAGAGAGAGAGGGAATGACATGACAGCAAAGGGCCGCTGCGGCAACAGCCTTGTACATGGGGCGCCTGCTCTATTCACTAAGCCACCGACGCCCCAACCATAGGTTTTTGATATTCAAAACTGCAATTACAACCTCTATGTCTGGATATATTTCAAAAATTGTGAAAATGATGAATATGGTTCTGCATAGTTAATGCCTCATCATCTTAGCTTTACATTTATTATGTGCTTCTGAATTGGAATATTTCACATAATTAACATACATAGCTACCTCCATAGTTTAGAAAGAAGTGTTTTTCCGATTGTGGCGGTGTTACGATTGCACCGGTTCTCCTAGGAAACCACTGTCCTTGAATACTCCGTAACAGCTGCTTACTGCATGATGTTTGAGCAACGACATGTGTTGGCTACCCCGGAGTATTACTGGTGTCCTGTGAATGTGGATTGTGATACAGAGTCACCTTGGGGTGGGAATCACCAGAGGATCCACAATATGATATTATCACAATACTGAAGTCACGATACAATATTATTGTGATTTTAAATATGTTGCGAAATGCTGAGGATTGTGATAAAATATATTAAAGACTTGAAGAGCAATAGATTATATTGTTCCAGCAGGCTATATAAAGTTTAATTTGTATTTGAAATATTAATAATTTATATAATAGAAAAATTGATACTCAACACTGCACAATGATACGATATGGCAACACAAATATATTGCGATACCATGCTGTGACGATTTTTGGCCCACTCCTAAAGTCATTGTATTTCTATAGTTGGCTATATTTTGTCACTTTTGAACTTTACCACCATCAACTGGGTTTTAAGATGTATTGAATTTATTCCACCAAGGCCAAATGTCCTATTTAGCAATGTTAATGAAAGTGAAAAATAAATTGTGTATCTGCCCTGTGATCGGGATCCTCTCCAAAATTTTATGGGGTCTTCCTTGACTAATGCTACACCCTGTCACCAAGTTTCATGAAAATCAGGCTAAGAGTTCTTTTTTCGTAATCATGCTGACAAACAAACAAACAAACAAACAAAACTGAAGACATAACCTTCTTGTCGCAGGCAATGATGCAATACTTGAGACTACATAGGCCTATGTGCAGAATGACATGCAAATCAACCTCAACTGTACTTTGCATGTGGTGCCAATTAGCAAATGTTAGCATGCTAACAACACATTATATCAGCACCTTAGCACTGTCATTGTGAGAATGCTAATAGTAACATTTAGCTCAAAGCATCGCTGTGTCAGTAAGTACAGCCTCACAGAGCTGCTAGCATGGCTGCGGATGCTCAGTCTTCTTTAAGTTAAAACAGACCTCTAATATAAAGTGGTTCCTTAATCAGATTAACTGAGCTCACAGGATTATACTTACTAAGCATTTTCAGTGGCATTAAAATGTATGTGTATTAAAAAAGGATTCAGATGCACTGCCCTATTTACATTTTGTTCCTGGAACTGACATCTATCATCAGCGGCTACTTTAAGGGCCAATGTTTGGGCACAGAATGGACAAGATACATGAATCAGTTGTGCTGAACCTCAAAGTTCACAAGTAAACATATCCTAACTTTTCACCCTGAGAAAAAGAGCTTCTGTCTTACTTGTTCAAACACTGTCAGGCAGAGAGAGGGCGAGAAAAAGAACTGCCAAGAAACAAATAAGCCACTTTTCCATTGGAGAATTACTCTCCGTCAAATGTCAGCAGCATGACAGTGAAATAAATTATAGATCGCCATGTCACATTTCATCGCTATTTGATGAATTTAAAAGGAAAAACTGGAACCTTAGACCAAGGGGAATCATGCCATACCAACACTGAGACGAGTTTTGGCAAATCTGCCGCACATCTGTCACAGCAGGGAATCACAGCCTGCCATGCATGTTTCACCTGATGGACGGGAACACTCAGTCTTTCTATTATGCCTCAGATATTCCAGCTAAAAAAAAAACCTGTCCTGATTTGTTTTCTCAGGAAATTAGGTAGTAAATTGGAAGTACACTCGCCTTTTATAGAACGGAATTTAATTAGTGAAATCAGTTGATCATTTCCATATTATGCCGTGCTTTACACACTGTTGCAGGAACTGTGGTGCACCGGAGTCACAGCCAAAGCCAACCTCTAATGTTACTCATGGTCTACTGTTGTACAACACATAATATTCCTAATCATATTTCAGCACTTGGCCTGGCACAGATTGTCTCTTCGGGGTGCCCACGTCCCATCCTGAGCCAGGGCTCGATGCCCAAACCAGACAGGCCTGTGGGGACTGATGTGGAGGTGCCAGTATAAACACTGACCCAGCCCAGATCCTCTTAAGAGCCCTTCACTTAAACATTTTAACGAGGTGACAGCAGTAATCCAAAAGGCCCGTCCAAATGCATGCTGTAGCCTCTGTGCTCCCGGCACTTTGGCAGACCCATAAAGGAGGGTGTGTGTGTGTGTGTGTGTGTGTGTGTGTGTGTGTGTGAGCGTGTGATGGAGAGACTGATCATGATTGGAATCCATTTTTCAAAAGCTCAACTCTGGCACAATGCAAACAGGCAGGACATGATTTGTGCTCACGTTCATGTTATATTTGATGTTTATTAAGGGCAGGGTTTCTGGTGATGTGGAAAATGTCGAAGTCATTTCTCTCGCTGATTCAAAATCTTTCCTGTTTATAATTCTTTATTGTTGATTTAGTGCCTCGTAGTATAATAGTCATTGAGAAACTAGCATTGCCTCATATTCTCTAGGAGTTGGAGATATGATATGTTACGCAATCGATTAAAAAAGACGTTTTCTCTCAAACTTTGCTCCCATGTCTCCTTCCCTCTCCCACACTGCCTCCATGTTTATCCTTCCAATCTACCCTAATTCCCTCTTCCTTCCTCCCCTTTATGTTTCTCTCCCCCCCATCCTCCCTTTCACTCCCTATCTCTGGTGCCAACATTCCTTACCATATCTATCCCTCGCCTCCTCCCCTGCTTCTCTCTCACGCCTTCTTCCCTCCTTCTTTTTCGCCTCTCTCCGTCCTATTTTCCTCCTCCGTCCATGTCACCTGTCTTTTTACTCTTCCTTCCCTCCAACCTCTCAGTCTGTGATAGTAAAGAGCGTGGAGAGGAATGCAGTAAACATGTACGAGGCCCGGAAATTCCTCTTGGGTCTGGAGAGCAACGGGGTGTCCTCTTGCTCCTCGCCTTCTGTGGCGTTGAATCCCACCGCCAACGTCCCGTCACCATCCCTCATCTGCCCCGTTGGCCTGGACATCCTGGCCTCAGCTGGCCTGGGGCTGAGCAATCTGGGTAAGGACACTGTCTAACTTATGAAAGTGCTGCTTGTGTTTCTTTTGCTTCTCCAAGATGGAGGAAGATAAATTAGTGAGGAAAGATAAGAAGTGACCCTGTTTTTTTCTTTGCAAGAAATGCATTAAAGATAAAATGTCTTTGTGGAGGAAATAATACCCTCATACATCAATGTCATCGGCATCTGTACCAGTTACACACAACACATCGGCTGACGATATCGCTGAGCCAGATCATCTGGTCAACTGTTTCACTGGGTGCAAGTGATTTTTAAAAAATCAGATGCAAAGATCATCTCAGCATCCACATAAATCACAGCTGGTGAATCACGGCACCATCGTCTCCGCGCGCACTTTAACAGCAGTAGGAGTTGGTTCGTCTGCAGCACTGACCTCACCACAATGGTGTGATGTTCATGCCAAGAAATGAGTCCCCAGCGAAGGAATCTTTGATCAGCCAACCATCAGAAAATAACCTCAATACAAATTTAGTCGCACCACTTTGAGTGAATCGTGAGCTCGTGAATCAGAGGATGATGAACGGTTATAACTCGCGTAGGAGTTTTGTTTGTCTGCAGCGCTGACCTCAACATGAAGGCACAGAGTTCAGCTTGGAAGAGGATTTTTTTGTGTGTTTCCAGGGGTGACTTTGAATCGATTTTAGTACGAGTAGTGTCGTAGGCTGAATATTTTAACACCAGTTATCTGCTTTTTGCTGTCATACGATGTCGTTTTTTGGGTTCAGACATGGAAATGAGGACATGAGCAATGTATCAATGGCAGCAGGAAAAGCAGATAGTGGAATAAGCTGACAGGAAGTAGCTCTTGGCTATGAGCACATAGATCCATCACAGTTTATCTGTTTAAATACAAATAGAGTTTGTATCTGTGTCATTAAATGCCAACCACAGCACATCTACAGTGCGTAGAATTTTCCTCTCTGTGTTTGAGATGGGAGGAATATGACAATAGTTTAATTTATTTTTGGACATTTTTGCACATTTTGTCTGATTTTAATGAGAAAAAATTGTGGTTTTTAATTTATGATGTTTTTTCTTTCTTCCAATAACCTTATATTTATGCCCTTGTGTCCCAATCAAATGAGACAGGAAAATTACACTTAAAAAATGGTAACTAAAAACAACAATGTGCCAGGAAGTCCCGGTACAGTAGAAACGGTCTCTTGCTGTCTCGTTTAAAACCCCGGGGCCCGGGGGTGAAGCTGTGGACGGCCACATCCTGGCCTTTAGTAATTGCTACATGCTTCTTTTCCTCAGATTACAGGCCAGCCTGCCAGAAGAAGCCCTGGCCTTATTCCTGGAGCCAAACTAGCCCCTTCTAAAAGCCACAGACCTGCTTCTTTCTGTTTTCATACACTGCGTTTGGGTTAAGACACCAAGCACCACATTGTTGCTGCTCTCAATAACATGGTTTTATTGGGTATGAGGACACGAGACATGTACTTTTGCATCCGTGACCTTGTCGAAATTGAAGAAATTCCTCCTCTCGTTTGCTGTCTGCTTGATGACAGTTTGATGGAATTCCAGTTAAATAGCTGGGCGACCAAGATTATTTTTCGAAGGCCGGATTGTAACGTGTGATTAGCTTGAAAAATGGCTCCGTGCTTTGACAGGACCACCGCTGATGTGTTCATCTCCTGCTCTCGCCTTCCTTTCTCTTCTCCTCAGGTTTCCTGGGTGCGACGGCGGCCCACTCCCTCACCAACTCCGCTGCACCCAACGCTGTGCTCAACAGCTTAAACTCCTCCATGAGTCCTCTGCAGACTCCGAGCCCCAGCACCCCCACACCCTCCCCCTCCCTCTGGCCCAGTTCACTCACCAGCACCCAAGGTTTGTATACTGGCATGTGCCTTTTTTTGTACAGGGAGCAGACATGTGGTTCTCTAAGATCATTAAAATAATAAAGACTATATTTCTAGTTTTTAAACTGTTGTGAGTCCATGTTTTTTGTACATGTATTTGAATACATCTCACTTTAAGTTGGAAATACCAGACTCCTAAATATTATTTCAATTATTTGAAAGTTATAATGTTTTGAATGAATAGGTAGCTCGCTAGATAAGTAGACAGAAACCTTTGTGAACTAATTTTAAAATTGTCAGTGCTACATTCTTCCTTGCGTCTCTGTCTCAGGCTTTTCATCCCAGCTGATGCTGCACCCTGCCACCCAGGCCACGTTGAGTAGCATCCTGCTGTCAGGTGTTCAGAGTTACA
The DNA here is from genome assembly GCF_011397635.1 of Epinephelus fuscoguttatus. Taxonomy (NCBI): domain Eukaryota; kingdom Metazoa; phylum Chordata; class Actinopteri; order Perciformes; family Serranidae; genus Epinephelus; species Epinephelus fuscoguttatus. The sequence goes on from NC_064767.1 coordinate 15,557,928, forward strand.
CACAGAGTACACCGTCCCCTCCACCTGGCCTCGCCCCCATAGACAAGCAGCCCAATGGGGTCCCTGACTGCACCAAGGGCCCCTGCACTCTCAATGGACATGTCAAGGTTGGCACATTTGTTCATTGCACACTGCATTGTTTGACTTTTTTGCCTAGTAAATCTCATTCATCTTGTATTTTGCTCTGTATGTGTTTGTCCATGTGTGCATGTGTATACAGCATTCCAGCTCAGTCTATGGGAGGATAGCAACTGCATCACTCGCAGAAACTGTTTTGAGTCCAGCCCCATGCGACGCAGTCCAGGAGGCCAGCGGACACAATCCATCAGAACCGCTGTCCAGCAAGTCCAGCCCAGATGAAGGTATTCCTCTTGAGTAACTCATAAAGACTCAACCAGCCAACAACTATTAAAGGTTGTTGCATTTTGAGTGACTAAAGTACAGTATTTGCTCTTATTTTCTAATATAAAATTAACTTAATTTATATCAGATCATTTTTTTAATAAAACATAAAAAGAAGTGTTTTGATATTGTGTGTGCATAAAGGGATACTTTGCAAATTTTCAACCAGCTTTGTATCATGACAATGTGGGTAGTACGTGTAAATGAACAATGGTAAACGTCACTCCATTTTACCAGCGCCCAGATCTCCCTGCTCATCTCTCAACTCAAATCCAAAATGCATCATCTGACCAATTTTTACTGGCTTGAGGGCTGTTGCTCAAACTACAGCTTGTGCTTCTGCGTTTTCGAATGCCCATCACTAAGGACACAAAGAGTAAGGAGGCAGATCAAGAGAGAGCTGCCCCTCTCTTTCTTTGTCTGTAAGGGTGCTTTCAGACCCAGAGTTGTCTTGCGTTGGTCTGAATCAGGGACTAATTTTGTTACAAAATTGCGTAATTGCCTAGAGTTGGTTTGTGTTCTCACGGCAGCATTTACAAGCGGACCAGATAAAATGCCTGTGTGAGAAAGCTGCTCTTGATTGGTCAGAATTTCCGGAATAATCCAGGAAGTAAACCAAACGTTGAAGAAGAGTACACTTGCAAGATAAATGTGACACTTTCTAATGTCTCAATGGAGGGACAACTACGCAGGTTGGTTTTATCGCTGCTCATCGTGGACTATATTGCTGTCATTGTTCATTTTAGTCAAACCATACAGTTTGAAAACGAGGCGCGGCTCCAACTAGAAAACAATGTTTTGATGCATTGGATGTGCTGAATGTGCATATTAAGGCAGTACAGGAGGAGGTGCACATTAATAATCCTCCAGGACTGTAACATGCTCACGTTTAACCCAAACAATGTGTCATGTGACTGCAGTTGGTTCAGATTGAGGTCGGAACACGTTCTCACCACAAACGAACAAACGAACCGAGTTTGGCTGTAAGTGGACTGAGACCACCTCTTCAAGAAGGTACCAGTCTGGTTGTTTTGGTGCACACCTGAGTGTGATTGCTGTGTTCACATCTCCCAAATGAACTGCACTCCTAAGTGCTGGGGGCAAACGAACATGAGTTCGATGAACCGAACCAAACAGGGCAGGTGTGAAAGCACCCTGAAACTCAGATCAAACTGTAAAACTAGGCGGTGCTGATCAAGTATAAACAAAAATTATTTTACTGTATTGTGTATTTTTCCCCTTAAATGTCTCCAGAAACATATTTTAGGGTACTGTTTGGCTGTAATATGAGAATTTATGAGCAAGAAGTGGGCACCATACTGTTTCCGGTATTGTAACTAGAGGCTGAAAAAACCATGAGCTCAAACGGTAAAACTAATTAGAGTTGATTAAATTTGAACCAAGATTCTGTTACTGTGTTGCCTATGTTCCACCTCAAATTTTTCATTCACACATTATCTTAACGTTTAACTGTAATTAGAGATTGTTTGTCACTCGCCGGCTGCCATATTGCTTCCTGTGGAAAAGCAGCCAAGCTTGCATTATGTCACCAACCAGCAGGAGTGTGTATTGATCCAGCGGCCCAGTTCATTCTGGTAGTTGTAGATTTTCTACCTCTTAAGCAAATGTAAATGCCACAGCCCTTTTTCCTCTGTTTTCTCTGCTCATGTTGCGCCAATTTCAACAGTATTTGTGTCTTTCTGCTGCATAGACAGCCAAGTTTTATGAAAAGACCATCTTTCCAGCAGTGAAATACTTCTTTTAAGAACAAATCACATCTAATGTGGCCACATAGCCACATGGGTTTTGGGTCATCTGCCCATTTTGCGAAGGCGCACGTGCAGCCTGAAATTTATCACTGTGCAGGCTCTACAAACCCAGAAACATGTGCAAAACATGTCCATGTGTGCAGACATCCAGTGTAGTATAGACACAGCCCTGTTAGCATCTGTTTCAAGTATATTCACAGATTATATTTAGCCATAAAGAATGGCAAGTGGAAGCACATGCATTTCCTATCTTATTTGCTAATCCCCTCCCATCCAAAATGTTAAGCCTGTACTGTTGTTGAGCACCCACATGCCTTTCATCTGTAATGTCGACCTAACTGAGTGACCGCCAGTATATTTCACTCTGTTTAAAATAATTAATTCCTGTACTTTTAACCTTTTTCGTTGGCTGGGTATTTTTGCAGGAAATACAGTCAATGTTTTTATAAAATATTACTTTAACTCACTTAAGTTCATTGTAAAAGTCCACTCGCAGCAGGCGTCTTGCCCTCTTGTGGGTCAGTTATGTTAAAGACACACTTAAAATCCTGTGATTTATGTGTGATCTTAACCTTGGGCAGGCAAAGTTTTTGAGCTGTCAACATTTTTGCCTTTGCTGGACCTTGCTGATTTAACATAAGTGTCCAATTTAAGCTTTTCCACTTGAGATTTATGTAACCCTTAAACCTACTTTGAGAAAAAAAAAATACCTTGAATGAACTTATTTCTATTTCTCTGCACTGTCCTCCTAACCTCATACACTCTGCTCGAATACATTTGTTGAGTTGGAACGGAGACAGATTAACTGCTGGTCTCCTCGCGGTTCAGAAAGGCCCTCATTTCCTCCGTGTCTTACACTCGCGGTTTTCCCCTCAAACTCTCACTCTCACGCGTCTCGTTTTTCCCCGCTGTTTTCTGAGCCGGTCCTCCCCCAATATGCGGTGCATCCCGGTAAGGTTTCCTCTCCCTCCCTCGCCTCCTTCTGTGTCCCAGAATGTGTTTGGACTGGCTCGCCCAGTCCAGTCCGACTCGACGCTACTCAGTGGAATGGAGGAGTTGCAGGGGAATTGTTCAAACATTAAACCCCAGAGAGCTTCATTAGATTGACTGACATCATATTATTTTACGCTACACAGTGCACCATGCACATTCAGCGTACACACAGACACATCCTGTTACACAAAGCAGGTTCCTGTCAGACTGAAAGTAGAGTAGCTGGGGGGAAACCACTATAATTACAGCTGCTGTGTTTCTAATTAATCCGGGATCCAACTGAGACTTGTCATACTTAAATGCATGCACACCAAGCTACACACACACCTTTACACTGAGTGACCCAGTCACTGCTGAGAACAGACGGTGCATGGCCGAATTTGAAAAAAATAGATGAAAAATTAAGTATATTTTATGTGCAGAAGGACAGCTGTAAAGTCTGTCTCTAAATTTTCACATTTGGACTGATTAATTAAAAAGATATAAAAAGGATAATCAGAATATGTCTGTTTGTTTCCTTCAGGCTCCGACACATTTGTGGAAGTGGGCATGCCCAGAAGCCCCTCTCACTCAGCCAATGGGAGCGAGCTGAAACAGATGCTGGCTTCGTGTAAGACGTCCTCAGGGAAGCGACAGGCTGTGGAGCTACTGCAGGGCACCAAAAACTCCCATCTACAGTACGTTTGAATCCAGAGATCGTTTACAGCTTGTAGTGTTTCTGCTTAGCATCTCTTCTGAGATCATTTACAGCTCCCGCTGTTGCAGAAACACTGGGATGAAATTGCATTTGGTGGGATCACACCCAAGCATGCAGATTTCATTTCAGATTTTCATCGCCCAAATGATCGTTTGTGTATCAGTTACTCACCCCGTGTTACGGTGAATTTGTGAGGAAAACTGTTTTTCTTGCATGTCCTTATGGTGAACCACAAATCCAAAAACTGAGAAAAGTCTTGATGAATTCAGAGTAAAAGGGGGCTGTGTTTAATAACAGCAAAACTACATCAAAACACAACTGGTGCAGTATAATCCAAGTCTCATTTATCCAGTCGTGTGCTCAGTACTTCCCAAACAGTCAGCACTTTCACACGGGAAACTGAACTGAAAGTGAAACTTATCTATGCTCTCTTTATAGCCAGACTCCATAGACAAAAATAGGGAACAGTTGTTCTTCACTGAGTCTGTTTCTGTCTAACCCAAACAGCTCTGACTGTCTTCTCTCGGACGCTGAGTCCAGCTCGTCAGACAGCCCTGTGGCTGATAAGAGGGCACCCGGTAGCGAGCGGGCGGCTGAGAGGGCAGCACAGCAGAACGAGAGGGAGAGAATCAGACTGGTACCACAGACCTCCTTCGCCAACATGCAGGTACACACACAGCCAACACACACACACACACACACACACACACAAGTTTGGGGGTGTTATTAAGTCATAAAGGACTAAAACTGTCCACTGTCTTTTCAGGCATTCGACTATGAACAGAAAAAGCTGCTGGCAACCAAAGGTGAGTTGACATTTGTGTCTTTTTGTGCCAAATACTACAAAGTAATTAGTAGTGCCTGGATGTGTCTTTTGTGAACACAGACTGTCTCATAATTAAAGGTCACAATTGCCAACGACTGTTCAGCCATTGTGTTCCCTGAAAAAGTATCATTGACAGAGGACTCCATTTTCCTCTTGTAAACGTTCATCCGTATGGATAGAAGTTACAGCAACAGCCAAAATATCTTCAGCTGCAGTCTATGGGGCATCGGTAGCGTAGTGGATGGTGCCGGCACCCCATGCACAGAGGCATCCCCTCGCTGCAGCGGCCGCGGGTTCGAATCCGGCTCGCAGCCCTTAGCTGCACGTCAGTCCCCACTCTCTCTCTGTCTCCCCATTTCACTCTCTGTCCTGTCAATGAAGGCAAAAAGCCCATAAAAATAATCTTTAAAAAGAAAAAAACTGCAGTCTATACTCAAACACATAAAACTTCATCTAAATATTTAGTTAGGATTTAAGGTTTTAGATGCCAGCTATATGAAACATGTTGAAATGGGTATAACATACTGAACATGTAAAATCTTTAATTGTTATGCTGCTTAATGGAGATGAACAAGTAGATGCACTGTAATCAGTGTGTAAAATATCTAACTGATTGACTGTTAATTTCATTGACGAAAACTATGACGAAAATTATTCATCAACAAGCTTTTTTCCCTGACAAAAGCCAGACATTGACAAGCTAAAAACAGATTTTGATGATAAAACCTAAGATGAAATCTCTGTTTCATTTTCGTTGATGAGAAAATGTTAGTGGTGGACTATCAGACATTGAAAACCAACAACAGCCATGCTTACAAATGTTTTCAAATGGCTGGTTAACTCCAGTAAATAGTCTGTACCAGGATGTTTAGCTGGCCAGCAAAAACACCCACAGCTGAGCAGCGTCAGCCATTGGTTCAAGATGTGAGCTGTAATTCAGCAGTAAATAATCAGTCATGTGTGTCTGACTGTGGATGGTGGAGCTGCTGAATGGATTTGTGGAGTTTGTTAGTTGCAGCGGTGACTAGCGGTGCTAGCTCCGCTGAATGGCAGCGGAGCTAGCAGCCACCAGCTTCCAGACTTGACTAAAATGTGACGAAACTATACTCAGCATTTTTGTCTCAAAATTAAGACTGGCGCTAAATCCAAAATGGCTGTTAAAATTAACACTAGAATATTGACAATATTCAAGTGATAAAGAGTGTACAGTCACTTTATGGTGCATTTTGGCTGTTAACAAGGAATGTTATTTCTGGCTATCTCTGTATCGATGCATCACTGTATGTCTGTATTCACACAGCTATGTTAAAAAAGCCTGTGGTGACTGAGGTGCGGACCCCTACCAACACCTGGAGCGGTCTGGGCTTCTCAAAGTCCATGCCAGCTGAGACCATCAAGGAGCTGCGGAGAGCCAATCATGTTTCATACAAGCCCAGCATGAGTACCACCTACGAGGTTAGACATACAGAGCCTCAGTGTTTCTCGTCGCCTTGGAAAAATAACTTCTCTTTTTTATTTTGTCTTTCTATATTTAATTTGTCTTACCATGTACAATGTAGGCAGCTGTTTTTGTATCTTATATTGAGATGTGGTGTCGTCACTCAGAACTCCAAGTTGAATTGTCTGTCTTTGTTGTCTCTCTCAGGATTCCCCGCTATCCTTGTCTCGATCCAGTAGCCGGGAAGGCATTGGGAACGGCAGTGACTCTGACAACTGGCGAGAGAGGAACGGCACCGGTAATGGCCTGCCGTGTCACACCGAATTCCCCTCTGCTGTCAGCAGCCCAAAGAGGAAGCAGAACAAATCTGGTCAGTTAATTTTTAATTCCCCTATTCCACAAGGACAAACAAGCACCGATAATTTTTAGGTGTCGCAAACTATTCATGCATCAAGGACGATGAGAGACGTTAGAGAGGTGTTCGTCTGCAAAGAGTAACAGAATGTGTTATTATGTTTTTGGCATTGATGGTAAAATACTTGAATTTTACAGAAGTAAAATTCTTAACTTAATGAATTGAGGTGAAAATGTGTTTAATGAGCTTCAAAAAATACCACACTGAATGAGAAAACACTGAAGAGAGTAGGTGAAGTAGATAGAGGAAGACACCATCTACTTGAAAGTGAACTTTTCAGTGTGAGCACCCTTGTGTGTGTGTTTTGCTGACTTGACTTGCTGTACTTGGTGAACTCACTTCTTCAGCTAACTTTGCCTGAGTCTGTCTCTTATACCAGACAGGATGACTTTATCTGTGACATCTGACATGTGAATGAATTAATGCTGCTGTTTTCTTACTTAAAAATCATTATGTTTTTCATTTTTGACCCGACCCCGTGATGGACAGCTGCAGAGCATTACCTCAGCAGCAGCAACTACATGGACTGCATCTCCTCGGTAACTGGCAGCAACGGCTGCAGTCTGAACTCGTCTCTGAAAGGCTCCGACCTGCCAGAGCTGTTCAGCAAACTGGGCTTGGGGAAGTACACAGACGTCTTCCAGCAACAAGAGGTAGAGTAGCATGTGAAACCACTTCTTCCACTGTTATGATTTGAACTCTGGGACTGTCAGGCTGAAGAGAGACGCTGACACTTTCCAAAATAGCTAAGAAATTCCACTTTTCAGCCACACTACACGACCTGCGGGGCTCTCTGTCCACCACTCAGGTCCAGACTAAAACTCAAAAAACTGCTGGATGAATTGCTCTGAAATTCTGTACAGACATTTAAGGTTCCCAAAGGATGAATCCGACTGATCTTGGCAATCCCTTAACTTCTGCTTTAGGTTCACGTTTTGGTTCAGAGTAGAATATCTTGACAACTTTTGGATTGATTGCCATGAAATTTGCTCCGGACACTCAGGGACTCTAAAGGATAAAAGCCAGTGACTTTGATGATCCCTTAACTTTTCATTTTCAGCACAACCACGAGGTTAAAATTATAATCTGTTCATCACTTAAAAAACCAGCCACTGTTAGCATGCTAACAGGCTAAACTAAGATGGTAAACTAGGTCCATTATACTTGCTAAACATCAGCGTGGTCACTCTGAGTATGTAATGATGGTGATTAGCTCAAAGCATCTCGGCTGGCATGGCTGAAACTAAAGCCATGAGCTGTAAATAAAAGTCGTCTGGGAACAACCAGAATAAAAGCCAAAATAAATGTTGGCATTGTACGTTTCTGCAAACCGCAGATAATTTACATTTGTATGTTATTATGCAGCGGACACATTGAAACTTTGCTTCTTTTCATTTCTGCAAACACTGTGGTTAACGTGTGGTTAGGTTTAGGCACAAAACCTCTTGGTTATGGTGAGGAAAAGATTATGTTTTGGCTTAAATAACCTGCTTTTGGTGGCACAATCCCCACTGGAAACGCAGCAATGTCTTGGTGAAAAACAACCGCCTTTCGTGGCACTATTCCCCATTGGAAACACAGTGACAGGTCACTGAAAAACACCCATGGTGGGGTGCCCAGTAGCTCAGTGGGTGGAGTGACGCCACATGTACAAAGGCACTAACCTTGCTCCAGTGGCCATGGGTACAATTCCAGCCTGCAGCCCTCTGCTGCATGTCATCTCCTCTCTCTCCCTCTTTCACACTTAGCCTATCATTTCCTATAAAGCCATATAAATAAGTTCCCTTATAGTACAAATGCTGTATTAATCCTTTAATGCATGAATTATTATGACTTCAGTCAAGATTTTTTATTCCTCTTTAGGCATGAAAAAAATTATGGAGTTCATTTTTTTTAAACATGCATTTTTCAAGGAGTTTTTTGGGCGGCATGTGTTTAAGATTTCCAATTTAAAAAGTGATATCATGTGAAACTATAAAAAAATATATTTTTTAATGCTGTTAAACTCACATACTTTTTAACAAGTTCAGTGCCATGCAAAAGCATTGAACTTTGCTCCTGACTCAGCTTCTCCCCTGTCTTTCATCTCCGTCCTCTTCACTCCTCAGCCCCCACCCACCTCCTCCTGTTGAACTATATCATTTATCCAATGAACATTTTAAAAATAGCAAAAATATTGTGAAAATATTGTTTCTGTTACGAAAACTGTACATTACCTTAAATCAATCGATTTCCACCCAAAAAAAAAGTCCCTGCAGATGAAGTTTTTTCAAGCACAACAAAGTTTCAGTAACACTATTAATTGTAGTTGAAATATAGCCAGTGATGCATGATGACCAGTTCAGTGGACAGATGATTAATTGTAATTTCTTCACAACATATGATAGATATTTAGAAAATTGAGCAACTCTGTTACTCCTTACATGTTACTTGATTTTTCCAGATTTTTTTTTTTTTTTACCTACCAGAGTCTTCTATTATAGAAGGACTGGCAAGATTTTCTTGAGCTGCCTAACGTTTCTTGCATTCTGTCGGCCATCTTGGTTTTGATTGATTTGTGTTACACTGACAACACCTGGCCAGTGGGGGGCGGTGTATGGCATGAGGCTCTAGGGTCCACTGTAGTGAATTAAATGCAACTGTAGCATCAAAACTCATGCATATACAAGCAAATGGCTTTTAAATAGCTGTCCACTGCAGTGACTACTATGAAAGGGTTTTTAAAATTGCCACCCATGACTAAAATACTAAAATACTCCTGTTAGTAGAAGTTGCCGAATTCTGATAATAGTGGTGTTAAATGGACTTTTTGCTGCTTCCAGATTGACCTCCAGACATTCCTGACCCTAACAGACCAGGACCTGAAGGAACTGGGCATCACAACCTTTGGAGCCCGCAGGAAAATGCTGCTCGCCATCTCAGGTACAAATTAAGAAAACCATGTTCATTACATTTTATTTTTTTCATGTCGCCTCTCATCCCTGTCTGTCTCCGCTGTCAAAACCAAAAGTGACAACCGAAAAAGAACATTAACATAAGACACAGCACAGAGATGCCTGCATACCGCCACCTCTGTGTCAAGTTGGTCATTTTCTGTGCCTATAATCACTGATACCAGCTGGAGCCTCGTCGTGCCAGCTCGCTCCCGCTGAAGGCAGTTCACACAGATTGGCTTATGTGTTTCATTAGTGTTTCCTATTTTGTCCGTCACTGCAACGAGCCTGAGTGGAGCCCAGCTGTGCAGAAGGCAGAAACTGACAGAGGTCATCAACACTGCCAACCACTGAATCTGAGAGCTATAGGAGGCCGTCATTACTGGCAGACTGGTGAAGAAGTACAAGACAGTACTGTTGAAACTAATTTATCTTGTAAAGATGGAAGAAAGCATTTTGCAGTAATTTGCACCGGCAGGACTAAATGGGATTAAGGCGCATTCTTCTCAGATGAGTGTGTGTTGGTATTTCTCCAGTTGCTCCAGCTGCCTCCCTGATGCTGATGCAGACATCGTCCAATCGCACTGGATCTGATGTGAATGTTGTGGGTGTCACACTTCATTACTGATGTCATATTTTGGACATTGTAAATTGTAATAGCCGGACTTGTAAAGCTGCGTAAGTTCATCGTGCTCATGTTGGGATCAACTGCTTCCTGTCGTGGATATTCAGCAAAAGTTCACAAACCTCAGACCAGAGCCAGGGTTGACAGTGAGAGCAACAAGGGGAAATGGCGAGGCCAGCGCTGTGATTATTAAGGAAGCAAAGGGATCCAAGGCCAGGATTGGTTTTGCTGCCTGACGCTTCAGCCAAGTGCAGGTCAACTTTCATCTCAGCTGACGGACTCTAAGGCTCCAAACTAGGAACATGCACGTCTGTGTCTGTCTCTTTGTCTTTCTGTTTGCCTCTCATTATAAAGAGATAGAATGCCAGTCAAGGCAATCCAGGTTTTTAACTTCCTGCCGGCCTGCCAGTAAAAAGAGCTGCTGGAGCGAGCTGCCTGTCTCCAGTAATCAGACTGAAGGTTTGTGCTGGCAGCGAATGAACGCAGCTATCATATGAATAACTCGGAGTATGAATAACTCAGAGATGCCATGACGTGACATTTTTATGAAAAGATTTTGTTCAAGCTGCTGTGTAAAAACCAGATGGACACAAAGAGGGCTTTTGTTGATCTGAGCAATCCTGTAGTGATTTGAATCCAATTTTCTTGTCATTGTTGATCAATGGAGGCTAAAAAGAAACATTAACATATACTTTGATTGTGTTTGTTTCTTTACTTTGATTTAGGGACTGTTCTTTATTTATCAGAGGAGGGGGTGGCTTTGTTTTGACCCTCCATGAAGCTACAAATATTTTTCCTTGAGCCTCCCTGAATTACTAGGAGGAAAAAAAAGCATGACCCTCTTTCCTCCGTAAATAGGCCCTAACCGTATTTTTTCATATATTTACACTATATGTAGGAAGCCTACTGGAGTCAATGGCAAAGAAGAGAGTTATCACCAAAACAAAAAGCTTATTTCTTAAGTAAAATGAAAATCCTCCTTACAAACTGCATCATCATCACACAAGCTGTGTGTATACACAGTATGTGCACGACAGCCACTAGTCCTAAAACCAACAAAATTTAATCAGCCTACTCATCACACACACACTCTTGCACATACTTATGCACGCAGCTGGCATTACCAACATGTGCATAATGACTGTTTTCAAAAAATAAACTAGACAATAGTAGCAGCAGCAGCCTGAATAATATCAGTAACTTGGCATGCAGACATTATTAGATTTTGAATACCGTGCGATGTTTAAAAATTAAAGGTTGAAAACAGAACTCTGGAGTTGAATCAGGCTTTTGTTTTTCACAGTTGTCATGCAGGCAGGAGAGCAGAATTTAATGTTTTCTGATGATCTGTTTAGTGCAATTAGTTTGTTTTTGGAGAAACTTAAAATGAGACATGCAGACTGATGGAATTTTGGTTAAATATCACTATTTTAAGCTTAGATTTGGTTATGTTTTCCTGAGAGAAGCCTTCATTGTGCATGATGTGTTGAAGGACCATCAGAAATTTGAAAATCTGATCATTTCTGTTCTTACAGTCTCTGGCTATGATAAGCACTAGGGCTGCCCCCGACTAAGAATTTTCCTAGTTGACCATTAGTCATCATTTAGGGCCATTAGTCGACTAGTCGCCCGCTTGTTTACGATATTAATTTTATTATTAAATGATATATTTTGGGTGGGGCAACACAATGGTTTGAGTTGAAGGTGTGAGAAAGAATAGTATCAGTAACATTGTTAACACTGTGCTACATTACAGAGAAATACAAAACCGTACTAATGAATCTTCATTAATATAGGCCTGTATTTTATCTACAAGTGCACGTCACACACTGAGCTAGCCGCCTGTTAATGACGCTGTGGGCTAATGGGCATGTAGCTACTAACATGTTTCAGATGATACATCATGTTTAGTTGACCAATGAAGATGAGTTTACATATCACCTTGGGTTCATCCTTCACCTTCTCAAAATGATCCCACACTTTGGATTTCCTGCCCGACATGTTATTAACTAGCCTGTGGAATAACCGCAGGTACCAGCCCTGGAAATTAGGGGCGGTACACATGCTGCATCTTGAACCACCTGGAAAAAGATTGATTGCTTTGTAACGTGACTCCTGTCTGACTGCTGAGCGTGGCCTCTTCCTGTGTCTGTCCTTTCAAGTTAGATTCCCACATGGTCCAGTCACATAGGTTTTGATTTATTTTGACAAGGCGCAGCTTCTAATAGAGTTTCATGTTGTTGTTGTTTTTTTGTATGTTTGTTTTTTCTGCGACTGAGAGACCAGTGAAATCTTGCCGACCAATGACCTTTCTGGTAGACTCACATTTGGTCAACTATCAGGGGGCAGCCCTAATAAGCAGTGTAGCGAATTTTAAAGAAAACATGCCTCTTAAACCCACTGGTGGTTTTTTTGGGTTTAGATGGTATTTGAAATAAATACAAAATCAATCATTTCAAGTTTTACGTCCCTCCCCTGAGCCAAAATAAAAAATCTAAGTCCCTTCCTAGGGCTTAAAAAATTATTTGACATGCCTCCTCTCTCCCTGTATAAATAACAAACAGTCCCTTAACACAGCTGTCTGGGTTTTTTTTCCACACAGAACTAAACAAGAACCGAAGGAAACTATTTGAGCCACCCATCAGGTCCTCCTTCCTGGAAGGGGGAGCGAGTGGCCGCCTCTCCCGTCAGTTTCACGCAGACATGGCCAGCGTCAGCGGCCGATGGTAGGCGCCTCCAGGCCATCCCAGAACCGTCCATGATGGAGACCAGCCTCCAGCATCTTTATGTGCCTGACCAGCCCAGGTTTCAGTGGTTGTTTACCCTCCTTCAGCTTCAGCTGAATTAAGACTGTTTCAAACATTGTCGTTGCCATATAGTATAAATATATATATTAAAATAAGCCATAGTTTTACCTGAAGTGCCAACAAGGAAAAAAGGGATTTCTCAGATACATGAGGTTCAGTGTTCACTCCTTATAGAGCCGATGACTCTGTGTGGAGCATTTATATATGAAGGGTTGTTGCTATGGTCCTGATGAAGGGTACTGTCCAGTATTTCGTCCACTTTTCGTTCAAGGGAACAGGCAGAATGATTAGTACAATCATTTTACACATTGGTACTACCTGCATTTGTATGATGCTGTTGTATCAGTGACATGCACTTTAATAATACTAGACTTTTGCCTGTGAGAGCCTAATTCCTTAGATTGAAATATTAACTATGCATTTTTTTATTAACTAAAAAGCACAGATGCATTTTGTACCAAACCAAATGTAAGCACTTACGAGTGAGTTTAGGGCGCTGTCAAATCAAGTGCAAAATATGTCAGCGCGCCAAAGCGGTGACTTCATCAACTCTAACACATACACCAAAGGGAAGTATCATTGTGGCCTTTGACCTTTGGCTGCCTTAAGTGTTGTGATTGGTGGATATTCCTCCGAGGTCAGTGTTTGTGTCCAACCGTAGTCTGTTTGTGTGTCCGTGTATTTCTCGACAAAAAAAAACAAAAAAATCAAATATTTTGTACTCATTATGCATTATGATTTTATTTTTAGTTTTTATTACCATTTTAGGGGACTGGGTGGGATGTTTAAAGGTAATCAGTTTACATTTGTATTTTTTTATACATTTCCTGAATGAGTCTCTGATTTTGTAATTAGATTATAAGTATCTTTTACCTTTTTTTTGTCCTGCCTTTCAATCTGTGGAGCCATGATGTGGCTGTGCCATGAGACAGCAGCAGAGTCATGAGGCAGTTAGGCTAAGCTTTAAAGGCCTCTCTCTGATTGTGTCAACAGGCATCTTTCTGTGGTTCTCCGTCTCTGTTTGTTTATAGTACATGGTCTTTTGTCTCATCTGTTATTTGTCAGTGTAGCCTCCCAGTGGCCCCTTCTGTGCGCCGAAAATCTCACAAAGCACTCCTCCAAGTATCCGGAACATGAGTTGCTCCGCTTGAGCTGTGTGCCTTTTTTTTGTCTCTGTCAGAGCAAGGAAGGACCTAACGGAGCAAGGCCGTGACTTTAGTAGTGAAAAAGTGCCAATGTACATAACTAGTTTTTCAGCAGGGAGATATTTCGTTAAGAACACTAATATTTTGGTCTGACCTTACTCTCCAGAAAGGAGGTGCATCACACAAAGAACCAGTTTATTCACAGCCAAACCGGTTTCATGTGAGCGTTATAAAAGAGACACAAATACAGAACCAAAGTCATCAGAAGGGCCGTGAGATTTAAGACGAAAACAAATACAAATCTGGAATTTTCTAGTATCAGTGGTGCAATCTAATATCCAGGAAGCCTGGTTAAGCAGTGTTTAATGAAGCAGCAGGATTATGCATGCAGCAGCAGTGTTTATCGGCAGAGCTTGTGTTTGTTCTGGGCTCCTGTATTATGTTCGCTCATGTGTTTTGAAAAGGAAAACATCCTTTTCCAACAATTCATTAACTTTGGATAACGCAAGTGTTATTTTGCATGATGTTCTGAGGAGTTATCTGAGGAATCTCTACAGGTTACTTTCTTATACAAAGACAGCATCAGACTGTCAGAATATTCAGCAGTGTTCTACATTAGGTTGGATCTTAGCAAAAGCTCAAACGGCACTAAGCAGACAGAAACATTGTGATGAGACACAGATCAAGAAAGATGCTGTATAATGAAGATAATATGATAGTTAATTGCCTACAGGTCAACCAGATGCTTAAAAGCTATACTCGTTAAACATGTATTGCCAAATTTAACTGTAACAGTAACAGCGGTCCTCGTGTGATCTCATACACAGAGAAGTTGATTTTTCTGTCACCTTGTTTTGATTCGCAGTGTTTACCTTTTAAGGTGACATGTTCTTTATCATGTGTAACCACTTTCCACCCTCCCTCGCATCTGATTTGAGCCATTCTCAATGTGGTTGTCAAGTTAGCAACACTTTACTAAATAATATTCTGACATGGTTGCTGATGCCAACCAGGTAAACGTCTTTTTTTTTCCCTTTGAAGTCTTAAGAAAAGAGATGAAGAGGGGGAAAGCTAATATAGAAAGGGATTCTTTATCCTGAGAGGAAACCCGGGGCCGCTTCGCCCCCACTCATCATGGTACTACAATGAAACTGTTGAGCACTGATTCTCCCAGTGCTGTGACTCGTGTTCCTGCCTAGCAGACATTTGTTTTCATCCTTCACCTTGTTCAGATGTGTTTGCTCGGAGGGCAGTAGAGGTTCTCGTCTTATCAAGTGAATGTTGTTTAAAATAATGTTGACGCATGTTATTGCAGATTTATTCAGATCAGTGAAGGAACTCAAGTCAAAACGTTTACTGCCAGCTTGTGTAGTCTTTGCCCTTGGTAGAATAGTTTCACAATAATGTCTTTGATTTGTTGTATTAGTCATTTTATTGTTCCCAAAGGGATTTATTTGAAGGAGTCTTTGTACTGCAATCAAATGGTACATTTATAATAAATGTAAACCACTAAGAAGATGATGTAATACATAACTTTTGTACAACTTTTTCATCTTAGGCAACCATTGTTTTTGTGTGAGAAAGGTACAATTCTGCACAAAGTTCCAGAGAATAATTTGTGTATAAACATTGCCATGTGGCCAAAGCTCTGTTCACTGTGGCATCTGTTGATGCTATTGTTATTCTGACTGTATTGTAGTACAGATATAAACAGGACTTTTTTGGAGAAACTGTCAAGCAGGCAAAAAAAAAAATGTTTGTTCAAACATTCAAATATTATGAAGGTAATAAACGTATGCAAACAAAGTCCCTCTCTTGGTTTTGTTTTGTGCATATCCACAGTCATCATAAGCAGTGTTGTAATCCTTGGGACCAGTCTCAAAACCACTTTTCAAAGGTCTTCTCTCAGAATCGTCCCCACCTTTAGTTGGTCTTGTCTCAGTCTCAGACGAAGAAGACTTAAGATTTTTTTTGCCTCTGCAAAAAAGAAGCGTTGAATAAGAAGGTTAAGTTGTTTTCAGCTTCTAAGTGTCTTTGCGCACAGAAAACAAAACTCTCACGTAAATTCACCACTGCAAGCCTTTTGATCATGTTACATGGTACACTACACATTCACATGCATATATGGCAGTAGGAGAGGTGAATGACGAGGACTCTTAATTTGTTTTCTGTGGGATTTTTAATGGGAATGTCTTTTAAATCAACTTGAGGAGTGTCTTTTCTGTGCATGTTCCACATTTTAACGTGTTCCATGCAGTGTGGGACTTGCACTGGTCCTGGTTTTGTTTCAGTCTCAACCCCTGAGATTCTTGCTATGTGTTTTAGTAGCCATACGACCATACTATATAGCACACAAGGAAAAGATTTAGTATGTCCCAATGCAGTAGGTCAAATGCAGTGTGCCAAAAATACGAGGATGTTGTACAACATGTGGTCGGATTTTGCAGTATGCAAGCCAGCATGCTTTTCCTGCTATTCTGACCCACAATTCTCTGCAGCAAAAGATATGTCACACCGACTGTCAGAGTTCGCAATGATGGCTAACAGTGCATTTAGGTGACTGATGACCAGTTGATTGTGATAATAGGAATTTTAATTGTTTAATTGAATAAAGTAATCATAAATATAACCAACAACAAAAGGGCATACGTATTGAATAACAATGGCAGAGAAATGTAAAGCCTATGTAATTTACTATCATGAATATAATATGTTAGAATCTACAATGTATGCAATTATAACTTTATTACAACATTAGAGCTGTCCTACTTACGTCTCCGGCGAGCTTGGTGAACAGCATTTCGTTTTATCTTAATGGTAACAGACATTTGAGTAAGAGGGTCAGAGTTCAGGGTGTAACATTATGAAGAAGTAGTATGTCCCAACTGTGTGCATACTGAATGCAACAGCACGTACTTTTTAAGGACAGCTGCAGTACCTACTAAAAGTAAAAGAAAAAGTATGGGATTTGGAACACACCCTTGGTCTTGTCTAAGTCTCGATACACATTGGTCTTGGTTTTGGTGGTCTTGACTACTACACTGGTCTTAAGTGTCCTCTCCAAAGACTCAAAAAGGAAAGAAGTAGATAGTAGCTCTAAGCTCTCAGGAAATCCAGGCTTTCAGTGTCTATAAGATGCTGTAACTTTGCTGCTTCCAGAATGTTCACATACAGCAGACATGCAGCGTACAACAAGTTAAAATGGCAAAGCTCAGATACATCGAAGCCCGGGCTGCAGCTGCTTTTAATGTGGTGTTATGAAATCACTACATTCTAAACACATATGGCATGCCAAAAAATCCCACTGACGTATTTTAGTGCCCATAGAGAATGAGGCGTATAAATATCAGCTGGCTGTTTCGCCATACGTTCACTTTATCTTCTCTGTTTGAAAAGGCCCACAGCTAACCGTAATGAAAAACACATGCATACTCTGCAGGTTGAGAACCAACCCAGTCCCGTGCCATGTGGTTACGGTGCCATGGATGCCTACATGTAGCCTAATCCGCATAGCCAGGATCTGCTTAATCCAACAGAATGAAACTGCTGCGACTGATGGAGAGTCTGGCAGAGACAATATATGGTGTAATGCATGAGAACAAATTCATATTAAGCTAAGACTCAAGTCTGGGGCTCTTAATTTGGTGCCCATCTGTCCTGTCCACCAACCAGGCTACTGGAGCAGCAAAGGGGTGGAATTTATTTTGAGTTTTTTGTTCTTTGCACATTTTTTTGTTTGGTTTTAAGAAGCAGGAAGGGGTTCCCTCTTTGTTTGTATAGCCTACTTTATTTTATTTTTATTTTCATTTTATTTTTATTTTATTGTTTTTTTTCTTTTTGCAGGCATTATCCATCATAATATAATAGTCATATAATCCAGTTGAATTCCTGGGTGAAAAGTTCAGTTTCGAAAATCATCTGTTTAAGTGAGGTCACAAACTCAGCACCGCATCACCTGTCAGTCCACATGTACATTAAGCCTGGACAATGTCTCTTATTTAATATGAGCGGCTCAGTAAAAATTTAAAAAAAATGAAACCATCAGCTGTGAAGAACAGACAACCACTTGGTTTAATGACTGTTTCCCTGTGTGACAGTGTTATTAAAAACCTCCAGGGGGCAGTATTGCCACTTAGAATGACTCACCTCTCCAGTAAACCCTGGACAATGGTTACTCAGCAACAGATTATAACGTTTAGAAATTATTAAATAAATTATGGAATGACTGCTGGTTTATTTTTAGGCTGTGTCAAAAACAAAATGTCACTTACTCGTGATACTAGACTTTTTATCTATCATACAGTATCACTTTTCGTACATATTTTACCTTGTAGCTCTGAAAATCAGAATTTAGTTTCAGAAATGTAAAGACTTTAAACTCAGAAACGCCTTTTCAGGCTGTATTTTGTCCAAGGTTAGGAAGATAATTAAATTTTCCAATTCATTTATGATCATATTACATGCTCCAAACCTCATCCACAGGCCCCCTCTGTGTATAGCAGCAAATTAATGTTCAGATAACAAACAGTATGAGAGAGAGGGAGCCTCTCATCCAAAGCAAATGAGCCCTCAACAGAAACAGGTGGTGCCACTGAACTACAGTATGTTCTGTGGCAGCTTGTGACTCACTCACACTCATCTCCTGTCATTATTTTCAACAAAGAAAAACAGAACGCCTTCATTTTTCAAACCACAACACTGACTAGGATGTAAATACTGGTATGTTATCCTGAGGTGATCAGAGGTGGTGTGTAGGAAGGATGTTAATGCAACATACATTGTGCTGTCTGTCGCCAACTCCTCATATGATAATCAGAGCTGTAATGACATCTCAGCTTTTACCTTACTCAGAGAACAGTTTCATCTTGAAGTGGAGCTCACTGAACAAAAACACTTACATTTTAGCCCATAAAAAAGCCCCACAGTTTCAAGCATAATGGCCCTAGAGAAAAGCTATTAAACCACGAATATCAAAGTCTCTCTTCACCTCACTTAGGGCGATTATGTGTACGCCACAGCTGGCAATCATTCTCAGTGCCCAGCATGACTAATTTGAATTTCACGTTCTATTGTGAGAGATGGGACGGAGTGAAAGACTGCTAAATTGCAGAGAACAGACGTGATGGGCTTTTTATGACTAACCAGCTATGCATTTATTCTACATCCTGGCTGCCTCCCCACTTGGAGACCAGCAGAGTCCACGGCATCACATATTGTTCTCATGAGCAGCTTGCCTTTGCAGGAAAGGTGTAAATGAGAAGAGCTGTGACTTGGTTGGTACCTCACCATACCTGGCTTTGATCCAGTGGACAATATGCTCACAGTGCCTGAGAAGTCTGGCTCATTGAGTGTGTCGACCTATTTTTTTTCTCCTTGTTCATGAAAAATGAGACAAATATCACTAAAATAGATTATTGTTTGTATTCCTGCAGCTCTTATTGCATTCAGTGATATTTCAGTATGAGACTAGGCAGTAATAATGCAATTAGTGTTTTGTTTTTCAGGAGTCCATTATTGTTATTATGGTTTCAGCCTGACAGGCATATTTGTCTTAGAAGGAAGACAAGACAAGAGAGGTCTACGATATGATACAGTATGATAGAGCTTTATTCATGCTAAGGGAAATTGCTGTGCAGCAGTTGCAGTACAAAGTTATTGGACTGCAGATATAAAGCATGCAGTATACAAGGACAAAAATAACAAAGTAAAAAAAGCAATGTATAGCAAATACATCATGCAGTGAGTATAAAGCTAAATATAAACTAGCTCAGAGTAAGGTTCAAAATAAAAAAAAATATCAAATCTAAAAATAAGCTAACAGTAAGGTGCAAAATATAAGAAGTAGCTCATAGTAAGGTTCAAAATAAAACAAAATATAAAACATAAAACTAGCCAATGGTAAAGTGCAAGTTATATGAACTCAGAGTAAGGTTTAAAATAAAAAATATCAAATATAAAACCTAGCAAATGTTAAGGTGAAAAATAATATAGATAAAAAAAGAATATAAAAACTAGCTAACAGTAAGGTGCAAATTATATAAACTGGCTCAGAGTAAGGTTCAAAATGATTTAAAAAATACATATATGAAAACTAGCTAATGGTAGGGTGCAAAAAAAAACCCAAAACATAAAAACTAGCTAACGGTAAGGTGCAAGTTATATGAACTATCTCAGAGTAAGGTAAAATAAAATTAAAAATATCAAATATAAAACCTAGCAAACAGTAAGGTGAAAAATATAAGAACTAGCTCACAGTAACATTCAAAGTAATAATAATAATAAAAGATTAAATAACAAAAGTAGCTAACAGTGAGATGCAAATTATATGACCTAACTTAGAGTAAGGTTCAAAATGAAAATATAAAAAATATCAAATATAAAAACTAGCTAATGGTATGGTGAAAAATAGAGGAACTTGCTCAGAGTAAGGCTCAATAATAATAAAAAATATATATATTAAAACTAACTAACTAACAGTAAGGCGCAAAATAAAAATAATAATCAAAATATGAAAATGCTGGTGTAGCCCTAAATGAAGCTCAGTTTAATCAGGAATCCTACTTTTCATAACCTTACTCATTCTTCTATATGCTTTATCTTTTCCCATCTCCAACTCAATCAGCTGTGTGAGAGCATCTAACGGAAAAAGTCGGAAAAACTCCTACTGGCAGCAACTAAATATTATAATTAATAATGCATGGCGTAAAGCATCTTTATCACTACAATACAAATGAATGCCAGTGGCTGGTTATAATAGTTTTAAAATGGTGTTTCAAGTGCGCTGGGAGGCCTGCAGTGCGCATGCCCAAAGCCTTGAGCAGTGGAAGCGGATGTCACTAATTGATACTAGGTGGGGCTGATTAGCTGCTGCGTCACTGCAGTGTAATTAGCTGTTTGCTAGGTACTGTGGTCGCCATTTGCTTGTAGCTGTCAGAAGTTAGCATTTATTTTAAAGAAGATAAACACTGAATTATCTACAGTCCAAATCTCAAAGTCTGCAGATTGAAGAAAAACTTCAGTGCCCACCAAATGCCGGATATTGTTATAAACCAAAGCGCTTGTGAAAAGATAAATCGGATATAACTTGAAGTGGTCCTCCAGGAAAATGGCTAATTGCTGGCTTGTCAGAGAGGATGCAACAGGTGGGTTTTTCGGAGGATAACCTACCTGGTCAAGAACAGACTTTCCGGATCTTCAACATCTTTCCAAAAGGATTATCAAACATAAAAGCAGCAGGACAACGCGGTAAAATTGGAGAACAGGTATGTACTCTGTGGGATTTTATCACCTGTGCATGGGTGCAGATGTGATGACAAGTTTGGGGGGGACACAATCAGTTGTGATTTTTTTTTTAATTGCACGTGTGCAAATCATGCCCACAGAGCGCTTGAGATTGCCAGCATATTTCACGATTTCATAGAGGCTCATCACCATCACCAAGTCATTCAAAAAGCACTACAAAGAGAATCATATGCTTACCTTTACAGTTTATTTCTCTTAAACAGCCGGTAGTACATGGAACCAGCCATCACCTTCCTTTTCACTGCTTCACTGTTAGTTAATGCTACTTCTAGTTTCAGGGTCTCAGGCATGTTATGTCCACTCACGTTCTCATCTCTCGCCTCTCACGGATTCCCATTTCTCCTCATCATCTTCCCTTTCTCCCAGTATATAGGACTACTGTATACATTTGTTCAATTTCAATCATTTAAGCTATTTAGAATTTGGGGGCAATTTGTGTTTTCAGAATTTTGGGGACATGTCCCCTCTGCCCCAGGATCTGCACCCATGCACCTGTGTGTGTTGAACTGTGTGGAAAATGTGAATTGGTGCATTTTGTCAAACTGCAGAATTGTGTTATTTTCTGGTTCGATATCTGTCCAAAGTTGTTTCCCCACCTAAAAACAGAATGTCAAACTTTTCTTCTGTGGGCTGCTGTCAGCTGTCATTTCAATCTCTGACTGATTTGTGAAGCCACCACCTCCAGTTTCCATTAGAGTCACAGCTCTGAGCCCATCCTTGAGATCCCCAGGTGTACCCCTCCAAGTCTCATCCATCCAGATCTGTCTAGACTCCACAGGGGGATGTTCATGTAGCTCATGACAAATATCTAAATCAAGTTTATTGCCAAGTAGCCGAAGTTTTCACATATCTAGAATTTGGTTTGGTGTTTTTATGCACGCAGGAGGAACATTGATAAAGAATAGAATAATTTAGTTTGTTTTTTTTTTTTTTTTTACATTATATTATTTTTATATTATATTATATTATTATCATATAATATTTTTATATTTCTTCAAAGACTTTTAAAAAAATATCTACAATGTAACTGTTAAAAAAAACATCAATTTCACAAAAGGGTATAATTGATAAATACTTAAGATTTCTTTACCCGAAGTGCACTCATAGATAATTACAAAAAGAAAATGTTTTGAGTAGGATACGTCATTATGTATTATGTATATTATAATGCAGAAACCACATAATAGTATGAATTACAATAAATGGTCTTAACAGACCCTTTTTTCAACAAAAACATAATTTTATCTATTTTATGTGAATGTTTAACTCCTATTAATAAATAATATGATGCTCTGACACACATTGCATATATATTTTGTACTGTATTTGTCATCATGGGTCAAAATATCCTCATTTTCTGAAGCATTTACAACAAACAGTAAGATGAAAACCTCCTGAGATGAATATTGTCATCAAATCAGAATCAGAACAGTATTTTCCCTATTCATTTTCCAGTGACACTCAGATCCACCATCCATTCCAATGGATGGATATTTTTGAACAATCCTGAGTAAAAGCTGTAAATCTTTCAAATGATTTTTTTTGACATGTATATTAATATAAGATCTGGTACGGGTTTGCTTTAACCACAGTTTAAACACAAATTATGTACTTTAAGAATATGATTAATAGTCTGAAACATGCTTTGCACTTCCTCCCATGGATGTGCTGCTTCTGCATCACTGGGACCATAGAGCAGGCACATTAGAGACTTGGCGGCTTTGGCACTTAAGCACTCCATTAACTTGAATAGTGAGGGTGAGGGTAGAATGGAGCGTGAGATGGATCGGCGGGTTGGTGCAGCTTCTGCAGTGATGTGGGCGCTGGGCCGGTCCGTCGTGGTGAAGAGGGAGCTGAGCCAGAAAGCAAAGCTTTCAATTTACTGGTCCATCTACATCCCAACCCTCACCTATGGTCATGAACTCTGGGTAGTGACCGAAAGAATGAGATCGCGAATACAAGTGGTGGAAATGAGTTTCCTCCGTGGGGTGGCTGGGCTCAGAGATAGGGTGAGGAGCTCGGACACCTAGAGGGAGCTCGGAGTAGAGCCGCTGCTCCTTCACATTGAAAGGGGTCAGTTGAGGTGGCTCGGGCATCTGATCAGGATGCCTCCTGCGCACGTCTCTTTTAGACATTCCACATGTTATCAGACCGAATGGATTATATCGAATGGCGTCACAGATGGACCCTGGAAATTGCAACACCACTGTTTGGCCACTACAAAAACTGGCCTCGCAGTGTGGCGCACTTCCTGGCAGCCCGTTTCCTACTTGCCTTACGGTCAGCCATGTGTTAAAAAAGTTGGTGTAGCTGTACTGCAGTCTACTTAAGATGCAGTCTGCAGTCATGAAGATGACTTTGATTGTCTTAAAGACATCCTGTCAAATAATTATGTGCATTTAGATGGAGTCAGATGACAAACACCATTTATCTAGGCATCCTAGAAAAGTTGTGTCCATTGGAATGAACGAGGGATCTGAACAGTTAAAGGAATTGTTCAATATTTGGGGAAATGTGCTTACTCACTTTGTTGCCAAGAGATGGATGTGAAGATTAATACCACTTTTATGGCTGTATGCCAAATATGAAGTGAGAGCCAGATGCCAATTCTCTTAGGTCAGCAATAAAGAGTGGACACAGAGAGACAGAGCTATTCCTGCTCTGTCCAAAGGTAACAACCCCACCTAGCAACACCTTTAAAGCTCTCTAATTAACAAATACAACAATCAGCCAAAATATTAAAACCACTGACGGGTGAAGTGAATAATATTGATCATCTTATTACAATGTTCTGCTAGGAGACTTTAGGTCCTGGCATTCATGTGGCTTGACCTGCTCCATCCACCCAAACACTAATACAGGCCAAGTCCATCCTCTCATGGCAACAGCACTTCCTGATGGCAGTGGCCCTGCCAGCAGAGCAGTGTGCCATATACCACACTATAAAAGCTGCTCAGGAATAGCCCGAGAAATGTGGAGAGCTCAAGGTGTTGACTTGGACTCCACATTCCCCAGATCCAACTGAGCATTCATTGGACGTGGTGGTAACCCAGAGGCCCTGTGTCCATGCCTTGACAGGCCAGAGGCCCTACCGTAGATTGGACTTGGTTATGACCCACCGAGGCATAGACACAGGATCTCCCAGGATGTCCTAGTGTCCAGGAGGAGGGTTACAGGGATGTCCCACAAATGCTGGATTTGGATTATGATCAGGGGAATTTAGAGGCCAGGATAACAACTGGAGCTCTTTGTCATGTTCCTCAGGCTATTCCGAGCTGGTTTTGCAGTGTGGATTGGCACATTGTCCTGCTGGGGGTGGGCACTCTCATCAGTAAGCGCCACTGCCGTTGTGAGTGTGGGTACTTGGTCAGCAACAGTGTTTGGGTATGCAGTACGTGTCAAGTGGCATCCAGGACCAAAGGTTTCCCAGTAGAACTTTACATTATAATAAGGCAATCAATGCTATTCACTTCACCTGTCAGTGGTTTAAATATTTTGGCTTATTGGTGTATAACTCATTTTTTAATCTTGACAAAACTGGAAGTGTAAAAACAACATGTTGTGGATTAACTGGGGTTCTTGAGTCCACTATTTCTTGGCCAGGTAACCACCAGAAACCTCAGGATCTTATTGTTCCAGCCACGAAATTGTCCAGCACATGACCACAGATGTATAAAGAGATCTGGATACAGTGTTGTAGACAGGGCCCTGTTCATTACTAGGAAAGTTGCTTAGCAGCTGCATGAAGCAAAAGAAAAAAAATTAAACTTTCTGGGTATAAAATTACATGGATCTTCCACATCATTAAGCCCATAGAGCAAGGGCACCTGAGACTATGACTATACCTATAAGTCTATAAAAAGTCTTTTTGGGCTCCATGTCATCATGTTACAGATCTGGAAGTTGCAATTCCACATTTGGCCACTATGTCAAATTAGCTTCAAAGCCCGGTGCTGCAGCTTGCACATAACCCCCTGTAAAATGAGGTAATGGTTTTGCAAATTGGACTTTGTACCTATTAATCAAACAAGATAATATTTGAGCTTTAAATGTGCTGGTAGTTTGATTTTTGTTACCTTCAGGTAGAGCCAGGCTAGCTGTTTGCTCTAGCTGCATATCCATCTTACAAACATGAGTGACATTGATCTCGTCTTCTAACAAAGTGGATCAGCATATTCCTGTAATCTTCCCCTATATTGTCTATCCTCCATCAGTTAAATGAATTTTTATTAATAACCATGCTTTTAATTAGTCTCTCAGTGTGTGGGCTCGTTGTCGCAAGTTGGCTAACAATGAATTTTATTAGTCACTAGATTTGAGTGTAACAACAGGGATGGAGGTTGAAGGCCATTCTCAAGATCAGATAGACTGAGATTTCATTTTGAAACCTGCAGACGCTCACGGCCTTTATCAATCAAGCTGAGGCCAGAGCTCACACTGCAAATCAATGACACGCTTCATTAGCTTCCCTCAGACAAATGTGTTTGTGGTACGCAGTGACACACACGCACACATTGAACCCTGGAGACTTGGTATTGTTTTCCACTAATGTAAAATGTTGCAGTCTGTGCTCCATATACTGGCTGATAACTGACCTCTTGGATGAGACGGGATGTGTGGTGACCGCAGGGTGTGTGTGGGTGTGTGGGAGATGGAGGAAGATGTAGAAAGCAAGGAGTAAATATACCGAGAGGGATATTTGGATTTTTCTTCACCCTGCTATAATTTTCAAACCTATTTGGCCTGTTTGCTCTGACTCGTACTACACCTCTCTCCCTGCTATTTCCCCATCTGTCACTTTGAGTCCACGTGGCCTCTGAGCTCTAAGCACAGCAGAGTGAGCAAATCAGAGCGGACTGCCAATACAGGGCACACTGACGTATAGTGTACACACGCACAAATGCACACTGACCCTGCAAAGTAATATGCACTTTATGAGATCTGGAGTAGGAGCAGAGAGGATGTAGAAGACGTGACAGAAAGCAAAGGAGATAGAAGGGGAAGTGAATGTGAAGTGGAAAAAAAGGTGAAAGAGGTGGAGAAGGGAGAAGGGGGGAGGGGGACGAACTTGGCTGGGTGTGTGTTACACGGGACACAGTGTCGCTCTCCCTCATCCTCCTGCAGCTCTACTGGAAACACTGACGCTAACGCATGATGACTCTCGCTGGAGGGGATACGGGTGGGTGGAGAGAGGGATGGCAAGGAGGACGGATGGATGGTAGGATTAGAAGGAACCCTCCAGAATCGGTCGGCCTCATCCTCCACCACCGCCGCCTCCTCCTCTCCCGTACCAGATAAGCACAGCAGGCGGAGCGGGGAAATGGGGAGGGGTAGAGAGACAGGGCGACAAAGAGAAATAGATGATGCCGTACATAGCAATTAGCTTTTTTTTTCTAAATTTAGTGTCCCATTAGCCGAGCTCTGGTTCTCTTTGTTTATGTTTTCCATGACTGCCCATAGACTTCTGATGAGCTTAGTCATTGGTTTATGCAATTATAGTGGAAACAGTCATTTAAACAGATGCTGTGTTAATCTGTGGATATCAGTGCAAAGCTCTTCAGTAATCAAGCCGTCTTAGACAGCATGGGGGCAGTTGGTAAGATAGTAAACATAGAAAAGCATAATGCTATATAAAACTGTCCTGCACAAACAACTTTGCTTTGAAATTATAGATCATTTTCATCTGTTGACACTGAATCACACAGCATCTTCCCCTCACACACAGATGGCTCTGTGTTTGCAGGGACTGATCTGCATGCTGACCTTCACTTTTAATGAGTTGTATTTCCCAGGCAGGAAATTTGAGCCAGATGCAGCGTTGCCCTCATGAAATCTGAGCGTGGAATAAATTCAGGCTCTTCAGAGGTGCGTCTAATATGTTTGCTACTGAATCTGAATGCCACGGTGATTATGAGCTTACCGGGATTTTAATTTGCCTGCCCGCCATAACCTCATTTTTTAAATCCTCCAATGTGCATGAAAATGCTCAGCAGCTAGTTTACTGTATCTAAAAATGAAATTTGGGATTTATAAAAGCTGTCACATTGCTCTTTGCTATTGTGTAATGCTCGCTTTCTCTCTCCTCCTCTGTTCCAACTCCAGAGGTGGTGATGATGCTGTGTCAGTGTGCCTCACACAGAGATGAGTAAGGGTGGCTTCCCTCCTATAATTCAGAGCCTAGCCTATAGTGCTGCAGTTCTGAACAG
This sequence comes from Epinephelus fuscoguttatus, assembly GCF_011397635.1. NCBI lineage: Eukaryota > Metazoa > Chordata > Actinopteri > Perciformes > Serranidae > Epinephelus > Epinephelus fuscoguttatus. The sequence continues at coordinate 15,585,486 of NC_064767.1, forward strand.
CATGACTCAGGGGTCCCATAGGCGCAGCTGCAGAATTCGCTGTCCGTTGAATAGATAAACACTCTGTCTCCTCAAGGCACCTTGTGTAATACTGAGAGAGACAAAAACAAATAGAAAGTGACATTGCCTCTCTGTGATGCACCCCTATGGAGAATGGAAGATAAGCAACACTGCTGAAGGAAATATAAGAATGACCATGACTCCCTGATGATCAGAAATGACTTCACCAAGGCCCAACGGTGTCACAAGAGGCGCCTGCAGTCCTCAGTGTGTGTTTAGCCACAAATTGCCCGTGCACTTGACCTTTTATGCCTTGACAATCCTGTTCCTGGGAGCCACTGATAAAAAGGGTGTAGTAGGGGAGATAATTAGAAACAAACACACCCCACAGCCAAGCGTGAAGTATGGTTTTCTGGCTATGAGCTGACAGGGTTTTGCATTTTATTATGTGTCATTACAATGCCAGAGGGGTCGTTTATAAGGTAGTTCATCCATTATGTCCCCCAGCTCATTACTGTGTGGTCCACTTGCACCTGCGCTCCTGCGAGACAGGGCTACACCTCACCAAATAAGGACATGAGAGAGCGCCTTGTTGGGATGACGTTGAACGTGAAATGGGGAAGAACGGGTGTGTGTGGACGCTTTAGATGGAGCCCTAAACCGGAGGGGAAACACCGGGCTAATCTGGTTACATAAGAAGCCATTGAATTTGCGGAACGTCTCTGCACTAATCCGCTGAAGTATTCATGTTCAACTGTCCCGCGGCGGAGTAACACACACAGGGCACATGCACGCGCGCACACTTGTGGCTCCGAAGGCGCGCACGCAGAGCGTATGAAATAAGATAAACGCACAGACTGGTATGTTTGAGGTCCATGCATTTAAACGCACCCCTGCAGGAGCTGCTATGCCTCACGTTGCAAACCCGAACTGGCGGCTTATGCTGTTCGCGCCCGTGACGATTCCGCTGACGCGCCACTAGCCGCACCACCCAGGAGACGGGAGAGGAGAGCTGTGAGCGACTGAACGAGCAGGGGACTGACTGGAAACCGGTCTCTCTTTCGCTTTCTTTTCTCCCACCTTGACGACCGTGGACGTAAGCCTGCTGTTGTGCAAGTCCCGTGGACGATATTTAAACAAGCGACAGCAAATTGACCAGTAGCATCACCCAGGCTGTTCTGCAGAGATGGAGGTACCAGGCTTGGCGCACAGCATCACTAGTCCATTAAGTCCCTGCGAGGGGATGATCAAGGACCTGAGCTTGGACGCCATACAGTTATGCGAGCGAGATGGTAAGGAGAGATTTGGCTGCTTTTCACTGGGGTGTTTGCGCATAATACACGTGCATTAGGCCCTATTGTTAATATCAGAGCCGCTGCAACGCGCACTGCCTGTTCTGTCATTGGGCTTAGCTGCATGCTGTACCCTTATTGTGTGCTGGAAAGGGAGTAGGGGCCAGTCGCTCCGCCGGTTCCCTGGGTGGAGGGATGGTGCGCTTGTGCGTGTGTGGAATAGCTGAGTGTCTTTACAGTGGCAACAAGGTTTTGTTCATTCATAACAGAGGGGGTGGTGAAAAGAAATCTGCAGACTGAACATGCACAAGCAAGGAAACAATGTTAAGTGATGAATGTCTTTATTTCAGCACCACAGACATGGACAGAGACCGGCAGACACCCCGCCTATAACCGCTGCTTCTTTATCTCAGGGAGTTGCCTTGATCGATTTAGATTCATGACAGTTGCACATTTTTCTTATTGCAAAAGACAGTTTTAGTTTTATAACCCATCCTCAACTTACGTAAAACTCCCCCCCTGCGTTTATTCATTTATAATTCATTAGGCTAAGTCATCCAGCTGCATCCATGCTGGATGGACTGTGGATGACTTCTCCAAATTCAAAAGTTTTCTGCATATAAACCATCAAACAGAGAGTTGATGTCATCCTGATTACAGATTAGAAGGCGTCTATTAGCTAGTTTTATGGTGTACAAACGGATGAGCAGTTTTTACATGAGCAGGCTTAACCCTGATGCGAATTTAATGGTGGGGAGGAAAAAAAGCAAGTCATCATCAGGAGAGAATGAGAGGCTCAAACATGGCTGCACCCACGTGTGTGTGTGTGTGTGTGTGTGTGTGTGTGTGTGTGTGTGTATGTGTGTGCGTGCGTGCACAGACAGTGCAGCCCTACACACCCATCAGTGCAATTACACACAACTGATCCCACATCTGATGCATGGTCACACAGATCCCCTTTTAATTATGATTGTAGATAAATTCACATCCATGGCAAAGGGGTGAGATCACAGCTGAATCGATTTAATTTTTTTCTTAGCTATACCAGATTTTAGGATTGGCTGGTTTTCACACTGATGGAGTCAATGGTGTGTCTTCATTGAGCCTCCAAAGGACCCCCAGCATCTGATCACAGTTCAGTCATTGTGCCACACCGTCTCATTTTCTCATCTGCCAGAGCTGCTCCTCATAATGTAATACAGCAGGACGCAGTTTATATCCTCTTAGTGCTTTGTTGGCCTGATTCTAAAGCTGTAATTTTAATAATGGTAGCCATATAGGCTCGGGCTGGACTTCTCTAATGGATCCCGTGCCAGCTTTGTGCTTCCTGTGCTGCAGGTTTACTGGTCTTCGCAGCACAACAGCCACTTTCCTATTCATCAAGTGGATTACCCAGTGTAAATAGTGTCTCTGTGTCCTTGAGACACCCACATACACTCTGTTTATGGAGAAACACAGTCACAATGTCCACCTTCTGCGCAGATTATGCGCGCTGGTGGTTGAAGTATGGCAGAGTAGTTTCTAGAATGGTGAGTTCAGATAGTTCATGTACTGATGGTGTACTTGAAACACTTGTATGATAATTTTTTTGCAGTTTAAGTGCCTCTACACAATGTATGCCAGTGCAATTATGATCTGTCGAAATTGTGGACAATATACTTGAGCTTCACAATGAGGAATGAGAATGGGTATGGACCTTGCTATACAGATGAGCTGCTCTACTCAGTCTGATCACTAAGATTTGGTTTTGACACAGTAAGACATCTGTTACTATCAAATGCAATCCAGTAGCCTAGTCTTGGTTGAGAATGTTTTGTAGTGTTGTTTGGATTATATTATTGAATTTTGATTTCTCACCTAAAATGATCTCCAGAAATTCTGTCTAGTCTAAACCTCCCCTGCCACACCCTATGTAGATGGCTGCATAGTCATCTTTTGGCTTTCTCGGAAATAGACTGTTTCATTATCTGATCAATGCGTACGTTTTCCCAAGGACAGTATTCATTTCAGTTCCACATAGCTTTCTAAATTTATCTCCCAAATCCATTAATATTTAATTGTCAGCATGAGAGGCTTATGTGCCTGTGCTGACCCAGCAAATGGAAGTGCATCAGCTTCAGTGGGCCCTCTGTGGGAAAGAGCTCTCTCTCACACACACACACACACACACACACACTAAGGACTGTTTGAGCATTTCAATGAACAAAAAGACTTGTGAGATACAAGTTGTCTCTGTGTGCGCGCGGGTGTGTCACAGCCTTAATGGTTCAGTTTGGTGATGGGGCTGCGACATGAATAAATGTGGGGTAGGCAATGTTTTGCGAAGAGCAGTAAGTAGTGGGAAATTCACAGAAGTCTCTACAGCTGGTGTGCAGAGGTCTCTAGGGACGCACAGAACTGCCTCCATGATGTTGCGCTGGATAAAAAATTTGCCACCAACCTCTGTGAGGCTGGCTGGGACCACCATTTTGATTTTATATCCTGCACACTCACAGGGGGTAATGAAATACACACTACATGTCTTGCAAGGCCTTTGTGCCATGGCCGCTGACATAATTAAGTTGTCATGATGGATGGCTGCCATTTATGCAACCAAGTACTGTGTCTGCACTGTCTGAAATTTCCCTGCCCAAAATACTGCTGCTCTAGCTGTGACACCTCAGTCTGGCAGTGTGTGTGCCCATGACAGATAGACAGACGGACAGATAGACGGATGGCTGGGTGCTGGATGGATGGATAGGAAAACATGTTATGAAGGTACCTTAACTTCATCAGTAACTGTCAAGTTGAAGAAAAGCTCCCTCAGTGCCAAGGCTGCCAATTACTAGTCGACAATGGCATTGTTTCCTCAAACACAGTGCCGCAATACTTGAACAAAAGGCTTTCCTTTTCAACACCCTGGGTAGAAGTTTTGCAAGAATAAACAGGCAGTGGGAGAAGTAACTGTGAAGGGGCCAAATATGCTGTGTTTCAGACATTATCAAAAGATTTTTTTTATCAGCCACACCAGCAATATGGCTGTATGGATGACAATGTTGGTCAGTTGATCGGATCACCACTTTGGTCCACCTGAAATATCTTAGATACCATGGATTGGATTGCTCCAATGTGTATAGATATTCATGATTCCCAGAGGATGAAGTTTACTGATTTTGGTGATCCCTTGACTTGATCTCTTGTACCACCATGACATTTGTGGGGGTTTTTGTGAAATGTCTTGTCTACAGTTGGATTGATTGCCATAAAATGTATGGCAGAAATCCATCTTCTTCTTAGGATGAATTCTAAAAACCAAGAATCCCTACTTGCTTGTTATCAGACAGAATTGGCAACTCCTTTGATACTGTTTCCATCTTCAGTCAGACCTTGCCTCAACTCTAACTGATTTCTGTGGGGGGTTTGAGTTTCTCTAACCAGTCACTACAGACCAACATATCCACCTGAATCTAACATTGTAAGTCCACACTGATGCATAGTCATGCAGAAATACCTGATGTCTGGGGGTTTTAAGGGTGGAGCAGAGCGAAGTAAAGCAAATTACAATGTCGGGTGACATTGAGAGGACATGTTGATAAAGAATGTTCTCGATAGTAGCATCTGTCTACAGCACTGGCCATTGTTTTTACTACTCATTGGTCCAAGAACACCTCTTGACAATATTTGACAACAGTTTGACAGGAGCATTTGTCCTGCCCTAGGTGCCAATTGGCTAATTGTGTCCCCCCGCTGTACTCATTGGTCGTTTTTTATTTTAACCCAGAAACCACTATTTCATGTCACAGTGCCTGACGATTCAGTCAACTTGAACTCGATGGAGTGGGCAGATTTAAAGGTCGGGGGCCAGGCAAAATCCTCTCACTTTTCATCTAGCGTGTTAGGTCAAACACTCCAACACTTTGGTTTATGACAAAATAGTTGTAGAAGTAATGACATTATGTTGCTTTTGCCAGCATTCAAACCCTGAGATGGTGGTGACCATGGTAAACACCATCAGCATGTTAACATTGTCATTGTTAGCATGCTGATGTTAGCATTTAGCTTAAAGCACCGCTGTATCCACTTACAGTCTCACAGAGCTGCTAGTATGGCTGTAGACTTCATTCTTGTGCAGAAGAACTCCTGTGATAACAAGTGAACTCTTGTAGTGCTGCTTATCCGATATGTTCCAACGTGATACGACAGCAGGTCGGCTTTATGACGTACAGCATTGTCTGAGTAAGCTGGCATTTTAGTTTGGCCAGTGTTCAGTGCGAGCAGTTGTGTACCATGACTGTGCTGGCAAGAGTTACAGGTACATATTATCGGCTGCATAATATATTCAGTTATAATTGACTTTACTATGTGACATAGTTCTGAACAGACTTTGCGATTCATTTCATAGCCGACTGTCTCTCAAAATCCACTTCAGATATTCAGGCTAATTTTTCTTTTGCTTGTGTTTCTTTCCAGTGCCTGATTGCTGTTATATAAAATCCTTCTATACAAGATTCTATTCAGAAACATAGTTGAAGGATTTTACATCAGCCTCTTGTTTGGGAATTCAAATTCTATGCAAATGAGAAATGATGACTCACGCTGGTTACGGACAAGTTTAGAAGAAAATAACAGATCCGTCCTTGAAGGTCTTCGTATTTAATTAATTTGTAAGAAAGGGGATGGGTCGATTCTGAACCTTGAGAATGACAGAGTCCACTTCATCTGTAAAGGCTGTGTTATTAAAGTGCCTTTACTGGGTCTTTCTTTGCTGGTCGGGGGCTTATTGATGTGCAAAAGGTGGACAACAGACTGTGTGAGCCTGACGAATAGAGCATTGTTTATGCTCTCCGTCTGAGCTCTCAGTCTGGTCTAGCCAGTGCATTGAGAGGAACAAAGGCGTGTTTTAAAAGGCCAGCAAACATCGATGCCAAGTGAGTGTCTGTTGCTCATGTCTACAGTTGAATTTTAGACCTAACACTGACACTTAAAGTAGGAGGCTTGTGTCTGACATGAGTGCCCACTTGCGCAGTCGAAAACAATCAGTATGACCATCATCTGCCAAATCTTTTTTCCACAGAACACACCCGCTGATGATACTCAGCAGATTGATTCTCAACATTTGGTTTGTAGACCTTCGTAGACCTTTTGAATGAAGCGCCATAGCCTCACATGCTTGATGCTTTTTTTATCACCAGCCCCCACTGTGAGAGTACATTTACATTATGCAGGTGGCCTGAGTGGAAATCAAATCACTTTTACCAGTAAAGAGTGCCAACAAGTAATTCACAGCATCAAGCTAGGTGTGACTGGAACAAATCCTACCACAGAGAGCCATTAGGATGGGCCTACGTATGCATGTTAACAAGATTTTTATTGATCCTTCTGCATCTATTGCTATTCCACACTGTGGCATTTGACTGCACGCTGAGTAAAAGGCCAATACCCAATAAGGTCCATTTGATGGAGCTTCGCAGATTCATCGGAGTCGGCTATCCATCTTCTGAAATGTTATTATTTTTGCCATAGGGCTGATATTTCTGTGTCCTGCTTTTGTTGCTTGTTCCTATGTCATCTTGAACCCCCCTGTACATGTGTGCACAGCATGGGTAAGCTGTGTTTCTGTGCCCCACTAAAACTGATGCTCATTTTGCTTGATCATGATGAAGCAACTCCCCCCCCCCCTCAGCCTCATGCACAGGATCATAATACAGTGCAGTAAATAGTAAGACAGTTCATTACAGTATAATGGCTTCCTTGGCAAAATTACGAGTCAACAAAATTAACATTAGCTACAGTGCAAGTACCGAGAGCTGAAGTAGAATACCAGCATATAAATTTAAGTCAGTCTGAGGGTTTAGGCCTCCCATGTGAGACTGTAAAATGTTTGACTCTCTCCCTTACTGCCTGACCTTCATCCTGCTCGGCTTTCTCTCCTCCATCTTTCATCCTGCGCTCTCAGACTCCCAGAGGATTCAGGGCGCAGATTAGCACTGTGTCGGTGTATTTACCTGTAGGCAAGCACCTGGTACACATTGTATTAGTGTCCTCAGATTCCAGTTGAGGGCCAGATTTAATTCTTTAACCTGTATGTTGAGTTTGTTAATCACATCAGTGTTCTTTTTTAAAAACCTACAGAAGAGCGAACAGTGGTGGTTGCAGATTTCTGTTTGTCTCATGAGCATTTCCTTTGATTTTTGCCCAGTAAACCTTAAAGCCTTCAGAGCTTGTTTTCCCTGATAACATCACTTTCAGCTTGACTGTGCAGCCTTAAGAGTATTATGTAAGCAATATTTGACTGCATTTGTAAAGCTCCACTGTGTCGGTATAATGCCTCTATTTGCAGGTTAATTAGGAGAGCATTAGAGTAAACAGGAGCTAAATCAGCACTGTGGAGATGCAAGGAGCAGGAAGGGCAAAGACCAGCATGGGGTCTGGTTTCAGGGTTTTTAAGGGAAACACTGGTGTTGACATTTTAAGAACAAGGAAATACTCTGTTTCAGGCACAACACAGCAACTGAGTTGGCAGGTTTTTCATCTTTGCTGTTTGGCTGCGATCGGTGTTTACACTGTGTCATATCCTGATGGCATCCTGAAATAGTGAGAGTTTGGGGTGGGGTGAGGGAGCTGGAAGCTTATGTTTTATGATCTGTGATTAATGGTTAATGCTTGTGATGAATCAGCACAAAATAGCCGTCTTTCTCCCCAGCATAAAAAGATTCATGAGTTGTACTTCCTATAAAATATGCAAGAATGTTCACATTTGATACACTGTTACTGCCTTTTACTCAGCATTTTCTATACAAACTCTTCACTTAAAGGGTGGATCCATTATTTATTTATATTCTTTGAGATTTTATGTAATTCTGTAGCTTCAGAGTAGATTTTCATATGTGCTAAATCCAACCAAACATTCAAATTTTGGTCAAAGTCATATGTTTAGGTGTCAAAATGCTATTCTCCCCAGCCATTCTAGAGATGTTTTCCCACATATCCTAGTGTAGGCATATGCATAATGGTGTTGCTACATATAAATGCGAAGCAGCAACTGGGGTCGGGCGAAAAAAATCAATATCACAGTGTTTTTGAATGGCAGTATTGTTTTGTCACACAGTGCCAAGTATCAATTGCTTTTTAATATACATTTTTTTTTATCTTATTAGATAAAACAGATGTTGACAAAGTTTTTCTTTGGGGACATAATTTGCAGATGAAAACAGGTTATGAATCACAATATATCGCGATATATTTTCTTGCAATATTCAGCATATTGCAACATACTTAAAAAAGCCAAAAAATATTGTATCTTTACTCAGGTATTGTAATAATATAGTATCATGGATCCTCTGGTGATTCCTACTCCTAGTGGCCACCTCCATGGCTAAAAAAATGAAGCCAACATGGAAGTGCGAAAACCTGCAGTTCTCTGAATGGCCACATGAGGCTGGCCATAAAGCCAGTCAGTCCCCACAGACCGCCGTGTTAAAAGACCCAACTTTACAGCAGAAATAAACATGTTTACAGCCTGGTGCAAAAAAACCTTTTTGGTCTTTTGAGCTAATTGTAACATTAATGACTATACAGGGGGTGAATTTTTATGTAACTTTGCCATTTACATTTTATTAAGGCGTAAAGTTACACATAATTAAGGGCAGGCCGCTTTCAGTGATGGGCTGTCTGCTGATAATGTCCTTGGCTTCTCAGTCAGATCCACCCCTGGCTTCTCCACAGCGCCAGCCTCTCGCCCAAATTCGGTCATGCCTGGCTCCAGAAACCAAGATGGCAACGGCTGAAATTCAGAACTGGAAAAACCAATGGGGGATGTCACGGTAGCTGCATCCATTATTTTTACAGTCTTTGATAAACACCCTAGCCCGCTTAATGTGCCTCTTCATGACTGAGCCAAGCCTTCTTTGAGAATTGCAAGTTATCGAGCATCTGAATATTCCTCTAACCCCCTACCTGGCACGCACTCCTTGCAGCATGGCAAGTGTAGTGTATTGCTGTGGATGCCACATTAGTTCAGATCAGAAAGTCATGCAATAACACAAACCAACTGATTGAGGCAGTGGCAAACTGGCAACACCTGTGTACTTTGAAGTTGATTTGTGTTGATTTGTGTGTCTCTAGGGATGCAGGATAATGCTGGCATATCATCGGTATCGGCCGATATTGGCTTTAAAATGAAATGTCACAATCGCCCAGCATGCTTTTTTCAAATTTTGCACAATGACTGAATATTACATACATTGAAAAGCATTGTATTTCAGTTCAATTCAATTCAGTTTTATTTATAAAGCCCAATATTGCAAATCACAGTTTGCCTCAGAGGGCTTTACAGCATACAACATCTCTCTGTCCTTGGGCCCTCACAGCAGATAAGGAAAATCTCCCCAAATAAACCTTTTAATTGGAAAAAGTGGTAGAAACCTCGAGAAGAGCAACTGAGGTTGGATCCCTCTTCCAGGACGGACAGACGTGCAAAAATGTCATGTGTTCATCAGCATGCACGTATAATATGATGGTTTATTCCACTACAGAAGAGACTTGAAGATCACTAAAATTAGGCTGGGAAAAAAGTGAATATATCTATATCGGTATCAGTTATTGGCCGAATGTGGTGTTATATATTGGCGTATCGGCAAAAAATCCAATATCCCTATTTCTGTCAATGGAGACAGTTCCCCGTTGGAATGGCCTGTCTGACAGCAAGGTAAAGTGATGAAACACTGACTATGGATAATTGCCTCATACAACCTGTCTTGTAATTATTGTCAGTGATCACTGCTCTAACCTACATCACTGCTTTTTGTAGTTGAGATGGCATTTCCATTTGAAAACCCGCAGAGCAGCACAGATGGACCCGCCCTTTAAGCATTACAAGAACTGCAAGTCTTTGTCCATATTTCACTTCCTTTGACTACATTTCATCTTTGCCTGGCACAGATGTCAGATAAAAACAACACGCCTTAGTGTTCTTCTTATTTTTTGTTAAAGGTCAGCAACATAAAGCCTCAGGTGGGACGTTACAGGGCTGACATAACTGTCTGGTCCACGCTGACTTGCAGAGGTCTGCCCTGTCATGTCCGCACTGACCCTCTCAGTCTGAGCCAAACTTATCAGCTCAGTGGGGTTTAAGTTTAATGAGATGGGCTTAAATGTGAAGCAGCAGCAGGATGAGATGTTTCCACAAATCAAAGCAAGGACGGTGTAGGAGTTCCCCTGCAGTATAGATCAGAAAGCCAAGCCTGAGGATACATCTGCTGGCCTGTTTACGTTTTCACACACTCAGGAATCCCCTCACCAGTGTTACTAATGTCTCGGTTACAACGTGCAGTTAGACCAGATGATAAATTATGTGTTTAAATACATTGACTCACTGTTAAGAGGAAAACTCCTACAGATTTGTCTGTTCATCACTGACATTACACACAAAATTCACAGGTGCATAAGATATAATTATGGTATGGTCCAGGCACTAACAACAGGAGGTCTGTTTTTAGGTTAAAGATGATTATTTTTGGTAATCAGCTCGTTCTGATTAGGAGCAAGGGATTAGGGCAGATATAAGCAGGGGGTCTGGTCGTGTCTGGAGGTAAAGAACATACATTATACCCTAAGGATCTTATTCTAAGATGTCATAATTTGAAAAAAGAAGAGCCAAGCTAGCATAAAATTGCAAGGCTAAGCTGATTTTTTTTTTTCTAACTCTGAAGGGCAACATACACACTGGGTACACATTAGGTGTAGGAATTACCTTCTGACTTCCTAAAATGAATCACCCTACAAATGCTCCTCTGTTGGAGTGTTGTGTGGAGGCGAGACAGGAGAGTCCACACAGTCCCAATTATGGGATAACTCTTTTATGCCGCCCTCTCTCAGCTGATGAGTGGGGATGGATGTTCCATGCTCCGCTGCTCCTACCATTGTTTACTCCTCTATGGAGTCCAGTCGTGTTAAGCATTACTCCCAAATTCTTGTATTTTACTCACTCTCGTGTTTAGACCCCCGGAGCGTGCACAGAAAACACATTGTTGCCCTGCCAAGTGGGCGTCGCAGAATGTGACGTGAAGTCTATATTCATCCTAATTTGACAAAGCTTTCATTCAAGCCTGTTTTTGCATTTTCAGTGGCCTCAGTGTGCACTTTGGGGGTTGTACGCCTGCGCTACATGTTATGTCGGCCACTGTACAGTGACCTGACTGAGGCATGAGACCCATGCAGCTCAGAGAAATGTATTTGATGGAAAACAATGTTGTGCAATGACCTTTCTGTCCAGGCCGAAAAAATAAATAATCTAACTCTAAATAAATGGCTGAAGTTCTGAGACATTCAGCAGCATTTTAATTGTACTGCTGCAGGCTCATGTGTATACCTTACCTGCAGTGTGGTTCTTATTTCTTACTGCTGATTATAAATGATCCATCTCTTCTGAGAGGAGATTCAGTCACTAGCGTTTGAAATATTTAATGCCACGTATGTTCTGGAAAGCAGATAGGTGTGTGTGAGTGTGTGTGTGTGTGTGTGTGTTGGGAGGCTGATGTGTTTCCATGGCAACATATATGGTAGTCAGCAACGCAGGCAGTTCTCTGCGTGTGATATGGTGGATATACTTCTGTTAGTACTGTCTGTGGAATAATTACTGGGAAACTGCTGCAGGAGTACAGAGGGTTTACAGTCAGCGAGACAGAAGAGAAATGAGAAGATATTTCTGTGAGTTCAATAAAAGCTGAGCATATATAGAAGATTTAAAGGTGTGTACATAACACTTTAGCTATTACGAGCAAAGATTCAAAACTGATATTGCATCAAATTTTAAATAAGTTTTACACAATGTAATTTGTGATATCCAGGGCCGAACTAATTAATTTCTCGGTTATTTTCTGTAGTAACTGAAATGTCAGAAGATGGTGAAAAATGTCGATCAGTGTTTCCCAAAGCCCAAGATGACATCCTTAAATGTCTTGTTTTATCCACAACACAAATATATTCATTTTACAGTCACAGAGAAGTAAAAAAAAAACAGACAATATTCACAATTAGGAAGCTGAATTCAGAGAATTTTGACTTTTTTTTAAAATTATATCCTATGCATACTATTCTATATATTATTAATTCTATTTTCCTTTATTTCTCTTTTTTATGATTTGTAACTCCAGTATTATAATGTTACATAATTTCTTAAAACTCAAACCAATAAATCAACTATCAAACTAATTTGTGATTAATTTGATAGTTGACAGCTAATTGAATTAAATAGTTGTAGCTTGAGTGATCCCAAATGACTCCTACAGTAAATACGAATCATATATAACCTTGGTATACTGTATATTTTTGTGCTTTTTGATGCTGATTATGTCAAAGTTTCTCATTGTTTCTCTACTACACAGGAAGTAAATCCCAGGATGGCAGCCTCTCCGAGATGGAGGAGCTCCCCGTTCCTCAGAACATCAAGATCAGCAACATCACCTGCGACTCCTTCAAGATCTGCTGGGACATGGAGCCGCGCAGCAAAGAGCGTATCACACACTACTTCATTGACCTGAACAAGAAGGAGAACAAAAACTCAAACAAGTTCAAACACAAGGTAACGCGTGAATCAGCGCAGCTTTTAAAAGGCAACACTATGGAGAGGTGACTCAACAAAAGGCCTCTTGTTTTACTCGCTGAATAGAATTTGCTGCTTTTCATAAGAAATGAGTCAAGAATAAAAGGTTTTGTGTTTTGTATGATTCAATGACCAGATTGAAAAATCACAATGAGCCTTAAAAGCACAAACTAGACAACGGGTCAGTATGAATCAAGTGGATAATTATCTCGATCATTATTTACCTTAGTTAGACCTTAGTTCCTTTGTTTAATCTGGTAAAAGTCTCAGTGAAATTAAAATCTTCCTACAGTGGCTACCTGACCAGGAGAGTGCGGAGGAGTGTTAGGGCAGGCACAAGGGGAGAAGAGGAAGATAATATCTGCCTTCCTTTTTCTGCATTTTTACAATTGAGTTGAAATTTTAATGTTAGTGCTTACGGCATAAGATAAGATATTTATATATTATTATATTATTATATATATTTATTTCAATTTATTTTATTTTAATTTATTTATTTATTATTTAAATTGAAATACCATTTCGAGAACAAAGACAACTTTTCTGGTCCATCAAATTGTCTTGTATTGCACACAGGCGTAACCATGGCTACCTGAGCATCTGTCCGTTACCAGCTATTTAAGTTTGCAAGAATGTCGCCACCTTTTCCATGTTTATGACGTTTCTTCTTCTGAAATG